>NC_049986.1:20944996-21004501 GCF_000003815.2 Branchiostoma floridae | reverse complement strand
CAGAGTGTATAAGAGTGTATGAGAGTGCGCTAGAGTGAATAGAGGGAAGCAGAGTACAGAGTGAACCAAAGTGTACAGAGTGAACTAGAGTGTATAAGAGTGTATAAGAGTGTATAAGAGTGCGCTAGAGTGAAGCTAGAGAGTACAGAGTGAACCAAAGTGTACAGAGTGAACTAGAGTGTATAAGAGTGTACCAGAGTGTATAAGAGTGTATAAGAGTGCGCTAGAGTGAATAGAGGGAAGCAGAGTACAGAGTGAACCAAAGTGTACAGAGTGAACTAGAGTGTACCAGAGTGTATAAGAGTGTATAAGAGTGCGCTAGAGTGAATAGAGGGAAGCAGAGTACAGAGTGAACCAAAGTGTACAGAGTGAACTAGAGTGTACCAGAGTGTATAAGAGTGTATAAGAGTGCGCTAGAGTGAATAGAGGGAAGCAGAGTACAGAGTGAACCAAAGTGTACAGAGTGAACTAAAGTGTATAAGAGTGTACCAGAGTGTATAAGAGTGCGCTAGAGTGAAGCTAGAGAGTACAGAGTGAACCAAAGTGTACAGAGTGAACTAGAGTGTACCAGAGTGTATAAGAGTGTATAAGAGTGTATAAGAGTGCGCTAGAGTGAATAGAGGGAAGCAGAGTACAGAGTGAACCAAAGTGTACAGAGTGAACTAGAGTGTACCAGAGTGTATAAGAGTGTATAATAGTGCGCTAGAGTGAATAGAGGGAAGCAGAGTACAGAGTGAACCAAAGTGTACAGAGTGAACTAGAGTGTATAAGAGTGTACCAGAGTGTATAAGAGTGCGCTAGAGTGAAGCTAGAGAGTACAGAGTGAACCAAAGTGTACAGAGTGAACTAGAGTGTATAAGAGTGTACCAGAGTGTATAAGAGTGCGCTAGACACGGTGAATAGAGGGAAGCAGAGTACAGAGTGAACCAAAGTGTACAGAGTGAACTAGAGTGTACCAGAGTGTATAAGAGTGTATAAGAGTGCGCTAGAGTGAATAGAGGGAAGCAGAGTACAGAGTGAACCAAAGTGTACAGAGTGAACTAGAGTGTACCAGAGTGTATAAGAGTGCGCTAGAGTGAAGCTGGAGAGTACAGAGTGAACAAGAGTGTACAGAACTGTACTGGAGTGTACAGTGTGAACCAAAATGTACAAAAAGTGCTTATGTTAAATTACACGTACTTATTAGCATGTGAATGTATGCATGCTGCTCATTTGCATATATGGGACAAAACCATGCTCCCGCTACCAAGTTTGTAGATAAAATCTTAGTCCGCTCATCCAGTGTTTCCTAGTCATCAATCGTAGTCAACAGAGCACTACAAGGAGTCAGGGAACACAACACAACAGTGATGATGAAAGCTGACTTTGTTTCAAGCTGCAAATAAACCCAATTTGGCACATAGTTTGGTCATGGCAGACAAAATCAGTATCATTTTAGTATGTAAATTTTTTTGCATACCTGTTTATTGGCTCTCTTCTTGCGCTGACAGTCGGAGGACTCCCGATCCCGTGGCTTTCCGAAAATGGTCGGGATCGCATCATCGGTCAGTAGTTTGGCAGGGTGTCGTTTCTTATCGTAAGAAAGGAGGCTCGCCTTTAGGTTGTCATAACAACAGTCGGGTGCGAAATGGTCAGAGCAGAGCCACACACCAGATGGCTTTGAGCAATTTTGACGAATTTTGTCAATTGTCCACTTCGGCTTTAGGTGAGACTTCACAGCGATCAGCCACTTGTGTAGCTTGCTATCATCATTCTTGGGAAATCTGTGAAAACTTATTCCTGAGCACTTCGCGCTTCCATCGTAGTTTTTGCATACAGCACAGGCCGGCATGGTGACTGTGTGCCCCCCTCCCACTGATCAATGGCGCAAAAGGAATCCGGCTTCGCTTCAGAGTCCGTGATTTGTTTTGGTTGAACCTCCAACAGCCTTAGCCTGGATACCACCTTCTCTACCCGTGACACACATACATGAAATTCGGCAGTGTTTTATCACAGAAGAGCGCAACAAACCTCACTGTTGCAGGACGCCATAATTTTCCAAGCTGCAAACAAACAAAGCTGGTCATCGCATGCCTCGCTTTCGTGCAAGATCAGGTGATATGGATGGACATAAATTTTCCTGTTCCAATGACAATTTTTAAAAATTGGTACGAAATGTCCAATTTAACTCCTCTAGCATGATTACTTGATCAATTTGGACAATCTTCACTTCTACATTTTCTTTCCTACGTCCTGTGGAGCATTTTCAGGCTATTAATTTGTATTTAAGAAGTCGCTGAGTGAAGACAATCACCCCCACAACTCGGAATGGTACAATCTTCACTTCCACACAAACAAGATGGCCGCCGATCCGTCGACTTCGGAGCCCGTGTCCAAAAAAGCTCGAACAGGCGAGGGTCTGGTGTCCACCTGGCCCAAGTTCACGCACAGGATGAACCAGGAAGAAGTCAAGACCTTCTTCACGGAGACTGGGTACATAAAGGTGGGAACAAGAACAGATAGCGACGTAGAAATGACGCAACAACAATGGCGCAGTAGTAAATTTTTACTTCCGGGTTTGGGATCAATACCAGCTGTTGACGTTTTAAGTCAGTCAGAGCTAGTACTCCAAATCACGCGGCATTATATATGATGTCTTGTTTAAGTGTAACATCAATGAGGTTATAACCTCCCTGCTGGTCGTGAAGGAGGCTAGGAAGAGATAACGTTATAGGGAAAAGATTTGATTAAAGGAGAATATAGACAAGAACATACTAGTAATTTTTGAAGAAATTAGAACATCCCATGCCTATCTTTGGCCATCACACAGGTCCCTGATTTTCTCTCGGAGGATGAACTAGCGGCGCTGAACAGAGAACTGATGCGGTACCGGCGGGACGTTGTGCCGAACATCTCCAACAAGGACGTTTTCTACGAGGAGAAGGACAACCCCGACACCATCATCCGCCTGGAGAGGATGCAGACAAACGACGACTTCTTCAAGGTGGGAGGAGTTGGTCTAGGTTGAGTCTGACAGCTATTCTTCCAATCTTAAATAGAATTATGTACAATTACAACTAGGGTTAGCCTTGGTACCAGACCGCTGTGCTATACACGTTGCTAATGTCTTTGGCCCGGAAAGCAACTTGTCTCGCCACCAAACACAGTACATGGGCCCTGATCAAGTATCTCTCAAGTGTATCAGTAGCTTGGTGCCTATTAGCTCTGGGTGCCAGTAGAGATCAGGCTTGTGACCTACCCTGGTGCATTATAGGGCTATATTTTAGCATGAAAGGGCTGTAATTTAGAGTGAGGGTTTGGTATCCAGGCTAAACTAGGGTGAGCCTGTTGGATAGAGCAGCTGGAGCGAGGTGTAAAGACTTGCCAACTGCTGTCTAGCTGTGTCAGGAATCCCAGCAGCAGTGTAACCAAATACTGGATAATACTAATACATACAACTTATCAATGAACAATAGTAACTTTATAGATAAAAAAATAAATTAAATAGAATAAAGCCTATTCTTTCAAAAACAGAAAATAATTGTATTGCCCAAACCTTTATTTGACAAATGTTACTTTACAGAAAGCCAAAATAGTTAATGCTACTTTCTTGTCAACTTTTTTCTCTGTCCTTTGCCAGAAATCAGTCAGCATCTTCTATGTGCCACATGTACATTTCCCGCTACAGACGAATTGCACTTCAAATCAGTCTAAGTGCCAGGTTGTGGTATGAGAGGACAGGCTATAGCTACCTATATGTTGAATAACACCACACAGCTTTCACACTCAATTCCTACTGATGTACATATACAGGGCTCGAAATACTGAGTGCATGTACACCCAGGTGCACCCAAAATTGGAGCTGTGCAGGGTGCACCCAAATATTTTCTTGGGTTTATGTATGTAAAGATATCAAAGTGTACTAGTATACATCATATTCTTGACATCTAGAGTTAGAAAGATAATAAAAATGTCTGTCATGGTACTTGTTTAAGAATTTGATAGTATGTAAGTATGTTTTGTTATTAGGTTTTTCTGACATTCTACTTAAATTCAAGTGGTGCACCCAAACAAATTTTGGTGCACCCAATTTTTTAAGCTGGGTGCACCAGTGCACCCAATCCCAAAAATGAATTTCGAACCCTGATTTGTAACTTCCCCCTCTCCAGGACCTGGGCCACTCTCCTGCATTTAACGGACTGGCAGATCTGCTGCTGGGGGAGGAGATGGAGCCCAACAATGTGCAGTTCTTCTCCAAACCACCAGGGGCAAAACCCACACCTCCTCACCAGGACGGCAAGTACTTCATGCACGACAAAGGTATGTATGTATTTCTGTATCTGTATCAATCTACCTAATATGATACTTGCTCAGAATAGTTGTGTCAGATGATTGGTGACTGGGATGGCTCTTAACAATAACAAAGGTGTCAAATCTGTTTTGCTAGCCTCTCCATGGTAAATTGTCATTTAAGCAATAACTTCCTTTAACACATCACCTTTTGATTGAGTCATGGTAGCGAGCAGAGATCTGAGTATGTCATTTTATAAAAGTTAATTTCATTTGATAAATGAAAGACCACATAAATAACAACTGCAGCACACCTTTGTATACTAGTATATGATGATATAACAACAAGGTAGCTGAGTGGTACAATCTGATGGCAAGGGAACAAAATGACCTCAGAGTGTAACTTCCCCAAGTTCCTGACTTAACAAATGAAGTGTAGTGTTTTTAATTATAAGTTATGGCTTAATACAGGGTCTGATAAACATACACTATAGCATTACAGGTAATGCTTCCCATGTTTCTCCAGGAATCACGTTCTGGTTGGCGCTCGACGATGCGGACGAGGAGAACGGCTGCCTGTACTACGTCCCCGGGACACACCTCATGGGGGAGCTCCAGCACGAGAAGTCCACCGCACTGGGCTTCAGCCAGGGGCTGGCAGACTACAGCGCTGAGATGCAGGAAAAAGAGGCCTGCATGTCGGCAAAGAAAGGTAGGGGGAGCTTCTGTACTGTGTCTATGAATAATTATAAAGTTCAGGGAAGATTCTGTGCTGTATGTAGTATTGTCTTTGGTCTCTAGTGATATCTTTGTTAGTAAGCAGGGTCTGGCTGACTACAGTACTATGATGAAGGAGATGAGGCCTACATGACAGCAAAGAAAGGTAGGGGGAACTTTTGTACTGCATGTAATGCTGTCTATAAAGTCAAGGGAAGGTTTTGTGCTGTATGTAGTACTGTCCCTGATCTATAGAGGGAGCTAGTTGTCAGCCAGGGTCTGGCCTCTAAAGGGAGCTAGTCATTAAGCTAGGTCTGTCAGACTACAGTGCTATGATGAAGGAGATGAGGCCTGTATTACAGCACAGAAAGGTAAGGGGAGCTTATGTATGTAGTACCACCATTCACCACTAGGGGGCTCAAATACACTACTGCTGACTGATCACAGTGCCAGAGTGCTGGACAAAACAAGCCTGCTTAACAGAAAAGAAAGGAGCATGTGTTCTACGCCCTAGGTCACTTTGGAATATTTTTCATATATTTTTAATATTTTTCTCCAACCTGTGTTTGAAATTATTGAATGGATATATCAATTGCATCCGCATATTAAGAAGCCTATGTGAATTTATGTTAACTACTCACACAGGAAACACTAGTATGGCAGAGAAGGAAGTTTGCATGGCTGCCAAAAAAGGTGAAATATTTCAATCTGCAAATCACTGACACAGATTTCTTTCTCCCTCCATTGGTAATGGCTTCATGATACATTTCTTTTCTGCAGCTCCGGTGGTCTTGGTGGGGTGTCAGACTTTCTGTTGCTTTCTAACTTCTTTCTCTGCACACATATGGAAGTAGTTCACTTCTAATGCATCAATTGGCTGCCATACAGTACATGTATACATGTATGATTTGTATCTTATGACAGCAGTGGAGTCTTAGAAGAAATTGTGCTCCCTTATACCACACATCCTTCAATAACCTGTTTTTATACAGGGCTACCCGCATGGCATCTTTTGAAGCATACATATACAGTAGAGCATAATTTCCTTTTTATCCAACATACATGTACATGTGTTGTTGTGTATGATATCTATATATATGGATCCCAGCAGCAGTATAATCAAAAATGGATGCGACGATATAGTCAATATAAATGCTTTTCAGTGTAAGACACTTAGTTTTGCAGGAACACGGCATGGCAGCTGCCTACATGTATATTACATTATGCACTTTACGACATAACACACCTAACCTTTGCACATGTGACTGCAAGGTCTCTAGTGAGGATGCTCTTCATAACAACGACTGTATCACCATTGTTTTCATCATTTCCAGGTTCCCTGCTGGGGCACCATCCCTACACAGTACACAGGGCTGGCAAGAACAGGTCAGTATACTTAACTACCTGTACATACACAGTCTGCTTGATGCTTGAAACCAGGTCTAGACAAACCATACTGATGGTGCCAGTCACCTTTTTTTCTCCTTCCTAGTCTATTTGGAATGTGTTTTGAGAGTCTGATATTTCGTGTGTTGTTTGCAAAACTGCAAATACAATGTTTTACATGTTTTCATATGTCCTTTTGCCAGAAGAAAACAACTCCACCTTGTGCTGTAAACTTAAACACATGAAAATAACGAATCCTCCCCTTCCCTACTCCAGCTCCTTGACCCGCTGGCGCCCTGCCCTGGGCCTGACCTACTGGGCCAAGTCCTGCCAACACGACGAGGAGCTCAAGAGGAGACACAAAGAGTACCAGAAGAAACTCCTGGAGGAGCTGGAGAACAAAGG
Source organism: Branchiostoma floridae (assembly GCF_000003815.2). Classification (NCBI taxonomy): domain Eukaryota; kingdom Metazoa; phylum Chordata; class Leptocardii; order Amphioxiformes; family Branchiostomatidae; genus Branchiostoma; species Branchiostoma floridae. The sequence continues at coordinate 20,997,724 of NC_049986.1, read as the reverse complement.
GCGCATCTAGGGGCAAAGGTCACCCCCTCAGGTCAAAGGGCATCTTCGGTCAAAGGAAATTTTAGTCCATGTGTCCGTTGAGGTCTAAGAGCAAAAGCTGGATCTATAATGTCAGGTTTCCTGACTGTAATATTTGAAAAGGTTGCAGGGATTTAAAGATGTCTCGGGTTAAAGGGCATCTGAAGTCAAAGCATACCTGTATTACGAGTACATTGTCAGACTACAACTATAGCATTGGATGAAAAGCCTTTAGAATCTTCTCATTTTGTTGATATAGTTATCACAGACAGGAGGACATGTTTCTACCAGCTTTTGATGGTGTGTATATTCACTTGTGAACTGGATATCTACTGATTGTATTATTTTGTAGTTTTCTCCTTCGGCATACATGGACACCAGCTTTGTTACACACCAGCTTTGCACAAACCACTTGCTGCTCAGTGGAAGATCTGCCCAAAGCTATAGAGGATAGGGATGGAGGGAGAGAGAGAGAGTCTTGTTCATCCGTGCAAACAGCACGACCAGATGATGATGATGGTGGTTAGGTTTTAAATTGAGGCCCAAGAGATATGTTGATAGGGTGTTTAGAGGATTCTACTCATTTACTGCTTCTTGTTGCTAAGACACTATATATATAGCTTAATATGCTTTTTCTTGCCATGTGGAAAGATTATCCAATTTCAGAGCTGTATGAAAGTTCCCCTCTATGGGCTTGTTAGTGGAAGGACTGCTAAAAGTATGATTCATCAGATTGAAATTTATACAGACAAGACTAGTCAAACCTGCTACATTTTAGCATGGGGTGCCTTATAGGGTGATGATGTAATTGTCATTATGTTAATATGACATATGTATGTACAGAGGGATGTTGTAAGAATTTAGTGCTGAGCACATTGTCAATTGACTTGAACATATTAAATTTCTTTCAGAGCACTTATAATGAAGTTTGAGAATTCCTCCTTTATTTTGACATTAGAATAGCACACACAAACATATGGTCAACTCAATAATATTAATATGTCACTCAATGTTCAACAAAGATGAAGGCTTTTCTTTGATTACTTTAGTTTCCCTATCATTGCTTTTATTCTTGAAGAGCTTGGTTGTGCATCAACATTATAATTTTCTGGCCTTTCGGACAAAGATATCAACATGTCGTGTACAGTACAATTTGCTCTGCTGATATCATAGATGGTCAAATGGACTCATGCTCCATGATTGCACCATGTGACATCTACAGTAACACCACTACATTAAAATATCAGATGCGTGGTTAGAACTTGTCCCATTTGAGCTCTAGCTTTAATGAATACTAGAATGGCAACAATCATAACTAGTTTTAATAGCTTCCAATGTAACATTATATGCACACGTATGTACAACATCAGTTCACACATGCAATGGACATCTTTGATAAGAACTTTCCTGTAAACCAGCGACCATCCCGAGTGTCACTCTAATCTAAATTAGTTTGCCCTAATGACATGTACTTACTTATGAATATGTACAGTCTCATATCACCTGCTTGTCTTGCATGATCTTTATTCGTACATTCTTGCCCAAAATTAAATGGCCTAAATGCAGGAGCAACCTCCTTCGTCACATGAAACGTTTACGTATTTATTACGTAAGGTACGCAGCGTCAGTGGAACAAAACAACTAAGGTTATGCTCCTCAACATTTATCGTGATTAAATCCATCATTTATAAATCTCTTCCCTCTAACGCTTGAATATGAAAGTTCTTTGTCTTCAGCATCTGTGGAGGGTCCGGTTCAGCAGCAGATCACACCCCTCTATCTCGGCAGTGGCACATGTAGGTTACACTTAAAGGCTGTCCGACTGCCTCTCTGTAAAACATAGAAAAGAAACAACTGAGTTGTTGCTACACTCAAGATGAAAGAAGAAGAATGTTAACATATTCAGTGGTTATAGCACAGATCTTTGGCTCGGGGAAGACTATTGATATCCTTTGGCTCATGGAGCTTCTTTTCAAAACAATTATTTTGACTCCATTAAAAATACCAATTACAACCATGCCTATGCTAACGAATTGGGGTTTTAAACTGATGTGCCATTTCCTAATTGTATGTCAATTGTCATTGCATACTGTGTCTTGTTTGGTGGGCTTTCTAGCATAAGGATAGTAGTCACCAGGATAAATGTGTATAAATCCGTCGAGAGAATCTAGTGCAGATGATGTTCTCCGTTGTTTTCTTTTTTCAATCATAGTCAATTTCTCTAGCAGCTGTTTTGCGTCCTTACTTGCTCTCCTGATCTTGTCTGTGAAGCTGAAGTTCTTCCAGAATCCCCGCGGACTGATGTTTCCCGTGATGCCTTGCCCCGTGAGCGGAGAGCTGACGGCCCGGCCCGGCTCGTACTCATGGAACTCATCATCATCATCGTCACCGGGTACGCCCTGGAAAATAATAACATTATTGATAATAAAGTTCATTGCCAATTCTTGCCCGTGGGCTAATTGCAGGTAACATGAGAGATTCAAACAGTGTAAGAAACAATATCACAGGTGTCTAGTCTAAAACTAAAAGCTAATTCTCTCAATCCTGGTTTATTTTTTTTCAACCTTTATTTAACCTTGATACATCATTCGGCCTGAGCCGTTTTTCAAGATTTCAAGGGTGGAGGAGGTCAGAGGTCTAAATACCTTCTAAATACAATGCACTACACAAAAGATACAATTCATCATCATACAATTCACCATTCCATAGATCCTTACGTCTTCAACATAATATCAGTCCATCTCATAGTCCATAGTTACATAATTTCTAGTCGAGTTAAGTTCTTAAACGACGATAAAGAGGGCGCCTGCCTCACGTTCTCTCTCAGACTATTCCACAGAACTGTGCCTGAGTACGTTATACATCTTCGATACGCTTCCCTGTGGACCATGGGTAAGTATAGTAGGTTGGATTCGCTTTGTCGCGTTGATCTAGTTGACCTTTCCCTACAGTATGTAAACAAGTTCCTCATGTAGACTGGCAGTAAGTTGTTTAGAGCCTTGTATGTGAGCAACGCCTTCTGTTGTCTGTGTATGGATTTGATGTTCTTCCATCCGAGACGAGTCAGCACTTCGGCCGAGGGTGTTCTGTAGTGGGCCCTCAGTAGCAGCTTCCCGGCCCTGTTCTGCATTCGTTGGAGTTTTTGAAGGTCTTGCTCCGGTGCAGTATCCCAAACAGTACTTCCATATGTGATGTACGGCAGGAAGATTGTATTGTATAGAGTACGAAGTGCTGATGTAGATACAAATGGACTGACATGTTTCATAATACTTAATGCTCGTCTTAACTTGCTAAGGACGTCTTTGACGTGCCGCTTCCAATTCAGTTGATTATCAATAAATATACCCAAGTATTTGTACATGTAGCATAGATTGATAAATTGACCATTTACGGCCAATCTGGGGTTTGTACAAGTTTTCAGTTTTTTATCTGTACCTATTAGCATACACTTGCACTTTCCTTCGTTTATCGACAGATAGTTCACTGCAAACCATTGAGACAACCTTTCGAGATCTGTCTGAAGGGCATTCTCGATGGTCCCAGAATCCTTGCTGCTGAAGTGAATAACCGTATCATCGGCATACATTGAAATTTCACAATTTTGAATACAGTTAGGCATGTCATTTACATAAATAATGAATAAAAGTGGTCCCAAAATCGAGCCTTGTGGAAAATGGGGTTCGACTCCTTTTTCGACTACAGTGGAAGATGAAAGATCCCATCTTTTCTATTATGTGTGATGTTAGAAAAAGAACTGTTTTCTTTTTGTCAGTGAATGTGAAGAAATCTGTGTGGAATTTGGTGGCCTCTTCAAACAGCTCTTTTCTTTCGTGATCATAGAAAGAGCGTTAATGGGTGCGCTCTAGAAGCAATTAGAAACGATATTAAACATTGACGGGTACGCCCTGAAGAATAGACAGTGTCAAGAACGGGTACGCCCTAGAAAATCATCACCATATGATCAACAGGTATGGTCTGAAAAAGTCAAGGAGGTTATATAGCTTCTTTGGAAAAAGGACAGTATTATATAATCACCGGGCATGCTCTGAAAATGACATTGGATCTATACTGTCATTTCGAATTCCTGCTGCCATTTTGTTGTATTTTGAAAATGATTTCTCTGGTGTACTCGTGACATTATCTATCCGGTATCTGTCTTCAATCCACCTGCTTTCACATCAACAATAAGTGTCCTTGCTCTTATGGTCGATTAAGTATTGTCGATTAATTGTGCAGAAGTGAAAAGTGGACCTTTGGGGCACTTCTAACCTGTTTATTACTTATAAGGAGTACTAATTGTCTCGGAAAGCCTTCTAATAGTCTTAACTTGAAAGTCATGTCATTGTTCAAAACCAGTTACGCAGAAAATGAGGTCTACCAGACTCTATCATATTTCCCTTCGGAAAATGTGCATTTACGTCATAAAAGCCCTCATTTCAAAGACAGACCTCGAAATTTACATAAATGATTACAGGTTCTTTTGTTGGAGAGTCGCGCCCAGGGGCATGGGTCAGCGCAGCTTTTCTTTTGTCTAACCTGTCAGATATGACAAAGGGGTTGTTTTTCTTTCGGTCGCACGTTGGAGGCACCTGTGTCTCTCTTGTAGCCCATGGCCGCCCTGGCTTCCGTTCTGTGCATGTTACTGAATGGGGGTTAAGCACGAGACTTTTCCTCGCCATTCTCTTGTCTTTGTATGTCTTTCATTCTCAGAACTTTTCTACGGCTTTTGTATGTTAGCGCACACTATATAGGCCAGCGCCCCTTTTCTTTTTGTTAACCTTTCAGTTATGAAAAACAAGTTGTTTTTCTGTCGGTCGCACGTTGGAGGCACCTGTGTCTTTTCATAGCCCAGGGCCGCTTCGGGCTTCCGTTTCTTACATGTGACGGAATATGGAGGTTAAACACCAGAACTAAGACATTTCCTCTCCTTTCTCTTGTCTTTGGATGTCTTTTGTATGTCATCATGCTATATACATGGCGGCGCCATGCATCTGCCGACGTTAAGCTTAGAAAAGTCCTAATTCACATCCAGTCAGCCCTACAGTTCTAGAAGTCCCTTAAACACATGGACAGAGCACCAAAGTTTAGCTCATATATATGTGACTTTTGTGACGATTTAATTTCTTCGAACCTACTTTATGAAGTTTCTCGTGCCAACGCTTGTTTGATGAACGCTTCGGTACCGAAGACACGATCATTATTAAGATTTGCTCGTAAAAATGTCACCATAACTCTTTCCCAGTGACGTTTACAATGTTACTAAAGGTCTAGACATGTGTTTCCTGTTGGGTAATGAACGGCAAATGATATGTAGGTAAGCAAATGTTTTGCCCCAAATTCTGTTGTATCTAAAATCGCGCATCGGGACAGCTGAAAGCTGCACACACGTGGAGAACGTAGTCCAAAGAAGGGTTAATATAGATGAGATTTTTATTGTCACTTTTTATAAAACGTAACGGCTTGATGGTATGATGAATCTTTTGTTTTTGCTTTCAGTCTGTTCTGAAAAATAACTTAAATCTGGAAAGAGAGATCATTTCATAATCTCCGACAACTATTGCAAGTCAGATATGTTTCAGGACTCTGTATGCTACACAGTAGCTACATACCACCCAAACACTACAAGGGCTCCTTACATTGCTAATTTTTGTTTGTAATTTTGCTAGGGCCAGGGTAACTACGTCTACAAGAAGGCGCACTCCATTATAAAAAAAAGGACATGTGACATGTCCCAAAGGACCAACGAAACAATCCCAACTGGTTCAGCTGCTTGGAGATTGCTACTAATTGCCAACAGCGTAAGACTATATTAGTGGCTGTTTACAATTATGTAAAAACGCTTAACAGTGCACTTAACTACCGGCCTCTAATTTTGCTTCTTCATGTGTAAATTATGCCACCTGTAAGTCTATCCTGAAAAGTAACTTGACTGATTTGAAAAAAAAGATCATTTTGCAAAGTCTGCGATGACTATTGCAATTCAGTCATATTTTAAAATCTTCAACAGTATGCTATAGCAGAAGTATAGAGTACCGACACTGACAGTGTGAAATCTTAAAACTCAATTTGTCCCGTGTCACTTTTTAGCTTTAAAACCGTTAATTCAGTGCGCAAACTGGCATCATCGCAGGAAGCATGTCTTTCTGAGCTGGAAGAAAAAGTTGGAACGTACGTAGCCTACAAAGAAGCTCAGTTCTGCACCATATTTCTAGCAGCTGAAGCTTAAGCTGGGTACAATATAATAACGTTTCATTGAATTCTGCGATGTTTTCAACACTATGAGCGCTTTGTGCCTGGACTGTCTATTGTCCGTGAACAGAAAAATAAGAACAGATACCGCCGGATCATACAAACTTTAGACCGTTGTAAATTGTGCTTTTGATTAAAAAAAAAACAAACAAAAAACATTACAACATCTTGACAATGATGCGAGCAAGTACCTCTTTTCTGTTGAACCAGGCTGACCTTTTGAAAGAAAGAAAAATACTGCGAACTGAAAATTTACGATCCAAACAAAGCACACTCTCACCTGGCCCACCGCCTCGTACTTGTGGTACGTCGGGAAGCTTTCTCTCAGCGACTTCATCAGGACTGAAGCGTTCTTGGCCACGGGAGAAGACATGGTTGGTTGATACCGTGAGTTGAAACAAGTTTGCGGGCGAACTTTAAGGCGGGAGGAACGGATTACAAGACGTGGACTGATCTGATGCTCTGGTGAACTGGAGAGTGACGAAACCACCTGTCCTGTTTGCGCGTCCGTTTTGTTCTACCGGTTTATGCAAATGTGTGTCCCTCGCCCCGGGCGCGTTGGTTGGTCTGTCCCGTGGTTTTGCATGCGGCTGGGACCGTGGGTCGGTCCCTCGTGGCCGCACGCGTGTTGTCTGTACATGTGGGCTAGTAGGGCATCTCCGAAAACGGGTCTGCCTGCGGCCGTGACTGAGTAAGAAAAACATGGGCTCAAATCTCTGTGTATGTTTTGACACAAGTTGAGTTGTTGTAAAAAGAACAACAACTTTACGGTGCCCTTTTACCCGTCTCTACAAAAGTCAAACGTTGTTGGTTATTAAGTCTTTTTGGTCACGTTATTCGCTGCAGTGAACCAACTTTTAGACTCTATAGCTCCATCTATCAGTCTATGGACCCCTAAAGCCAAACGGAGAGTGGGCCGACCCTAGTCTCTGCCAGACTCCGGAACGCTGGAAAATCGTAGAAATGGGACAAATAGAGAAGTCGCGTGCTGTTCCCAAGCGGCTATATTTCTCTGACCGACTTACTCCTCTATTTGTTCCATTTCTACGATTTTCAGCGATCCGGAGTCTTGTAGAGACTAGGCCGACCCAACCTTACATTGAAGAAACAGATCAAGTCTAAGACTGGTTTAAGCAGAAAATTCCCGACTGATATTGTCAGGATGTACGGCCGTGAATGCTGGAAGTTCCACTTCCGAAGTGTATACGTGTACGTTCAATACTTTAACGTCTTGCTAGTAGGAGGCTAATTGGGTATTTCAGCTCAATGCCTTTGAAATACGGAAAATCACTTTTCAAATTCATGTATAGTTCTACTACTAGAGGAGGCAAAACATATGAAAGTTCTAAAGTGCAATCAGTTTCTTAAGTTAACTTCTTTGTGCGATGAATGATAACTACATGTTGGACGGAATCACGCTAGCGTAGTAATGTGTGTTTCATAACAACACATCTTTGCTCACACAATTCTTTGTAACTCTATATCCTCTTGTGTGCGCTAATTTGTGGAATGTCGCCATCGGAAGCTTTATCAGTTGGCTGTAACCAGACCAGGGGGTGACAGATCCACAGTTTCAAATGACCGCGAGTAACCTGACGTTACTCTGACCGCCAGTGACCTGGCTTGGAATATAGGTAAGAAATACGGTCATATCATATATCATATTGTGCTGATTTTTAACCTAACAAAATCAACATGGCAGATATTTGTTCCAACAATGAACCAATGGGACAACATGGACAAAAATATGGAGCTAATAAATCAGAGAAATGTTTATTTACATAAGGAACAACAGGATATACATGTAATGTTTCACCTGTAAACATTGCAGCAATGACATAAAACTGTGAATAAACTTGTGCAGATTATTACTATATGGCTGATATTTAGATTCTCCCCTGGTATTTCTACAGATGAGTTATAAATAAGTGACCAAGGCGTTTTCAAAAGAATTGTAAATAGCAGATAACAAATACAAATTTCACTGAAGTCTACTACTAAATAGTATGATATATATATAGTGTATTCCATGAATACTGATATTAAATTGAAGCTTTTGTCTGTCCAGCAATGTCTGATGAAACTGTGCATAATATTGTCATATCTATTGATGAATTGATGTAAGAATTCTTTAAATGTTTACAAAAGGTTCCAAGCGTCTGAAGATGCCCGGTATTATTTTTAACCACTTTTGATGATGTCATCTTGGAATTCTGTGCAATTTTGATGACATCACCGCACAAGACCACACAACTCCCGATGTCATCTCCAGGGCTTCCCTCCCTGCCCACAGCAGCTCTTGATGATGTCACCATTGAGTTTTGTACAGTTTTTATGACACCACAGAAGACCACACAACTGATGATGTAATCTCCAGCTAGTACCCTTAGCAGTTCTTGTTGATGTCTACACCAAGTTTTGTACAATTTTGATGACATCACCACTGAAAACCACACAACTGGTGATGCCATCTCCAGTGCCCTTAGCAGTTCTTGTTGATGCCTACACTGAGTTTTGTACAGTTTTGATGACATCACCACAGACCACACAACTGGTGATGTCACCTCCAGTGCCTTCATCAGTTCTTGATGACATCATCACAGAGTATTGTACAGTTTTGATGACATCATCACACAACTGGTGATGTCATCTCCTGCGCCCCCTCTGTGCCCTGCCGTACGGCTGGTGTCTCTGTCGTGTCCTGTCCTGAGGGCGGGGCTGGGATGGTCCAGGTCTGGAGGAGGAGGAGGAGGAGGGGTCATCCTTCTGTTTCTCCATCATTCTCAGCTTTGCCTCGATGGCCTGGATCTTCACCTGTTTACTGGGGACAGAGAAAAACACATAAATAAATAAACACACATACCCACAAACACTACCCAAAATATAACATTCTTAATTGATGAAGGCAACAAATGTCATGGAGTGAAGAAATGTGAGAGTGAAGAAATGTATAGATGGAAGAATGAGTGAATGGCTGAATGGCCTGGGTGAATAAAAGGATAAACAATGGCATGAATGGATGAGTTTGTAGAACTGGGCTTACTCTATAAAGAGTATATCTGGCAAAGAGGGGATAAGTATGTAGTCTGATATTTTCTTCTATATCTAAAACGTGGTATAAAGACTTGCCGACTGCTACCTACCCGTGTCAGGGATCCCAGCAGCAGTATAGTCAAATACATGTACTGTATAATACAAATGTACTACTACTACTACTACTACTACTACTACTACTGTATATCATTCCTACAACATCTCACAAATGTATAACGTCTCTGCACTTTCAGTAGAATGACTTGACTTCGCAGTGTGAAAAGACAAACAATACCAAAGCTACCTTCAGAACATCTCACCTAATGTTGGACTCCTTACTGTCTTCTCTGGCACTCTGTAATGTGTTCTTACTGGAGTTCTGCCAGGAAAGGGGCTGAAAACACAAGAATGGGTTAGACAGTAGCCACAACGGATTACCATAGACTTCTGCTAATTGCATGGAATCCCCAAATCTCAAACCGGTGCGGTCCGGCTGGGTAACTTTGCTTTGTTGCGCCATCTGGGTAGAAGCTGTTTAAGTGTACCCCCCATGGGCCAGTGTAGTTTGTGCAATTAAGTAATGGTACAAACTACACTGGCACATGGGGTGTACAATTAAACAGCTTCTATACTGTACTATAAGTAATTTTGCCAGGTACCCTAACACTACTGCATAAAAGATTGAGGGCTGCCTGAGATATGTACTCTTTAACATTGATTCAGAATTTTAAAAATGTAAAAGATAGAAAAACTTCCAACTCACCCTGGGTGAATGTGCCCACCTGACCACCAGTTTTTTGGACAGTGCCATTTTACCATTCATGGCCTGGATACACTTCTCTGCCTCCTGGGAAAGCAATGAAATAATCATATCATATCATATCATATCACATCATCGGATAGGAGGCAGTTTGCCTGTGAAATCCGCTTCTAACCATTACAATTAAAAACTAGTTTCCATTTTATTTAACAATTAACAATTAAAAACTAGTGTCCATTTTATTCAACAATTAACAATTAAAAGCTAGAATCTAGAGTTTGTGAAAAGAGACTGTAATAACAATATAGAGTTCATGTTTGGCTAGGCGTGTACTCAATGCCCCCCCAGTAACTGTCCAGCTTTGATTTGAACATGTTTACAGAGTCAGCAGCCACTACATCCGCTGGAAGATCGTTCCATGCATTGATGACCCTAACGCTGAAGAAATTGGACCGAGCTGACTTTTTGGCTAGGGGTTTCACAATCTTGAAGGAGTGTCCTCTGGTACGTCCATCAACATTGAATTTTAAAAGGCGGTTAGGGTCAATGCGGTCAAACCCCTAATAAACATGATTAATAACTCTTAGTCAGTGACAAGCTACTGAAATGGGAACGGGTGAACTCAGCTGAGTGTCGTTGTGGTCACCCTACCCAAACCATGAGACACATTACAAACTTAAGGACTGCATATTAGGCCCCAACATCTCCAACCAGGACCTGCTAGAAGCTAATGAGAAGGCCGTCTCCTGGCTGCAGTACTGGCACTGAACCATATGATGATGATGAGTGAGTCTTAGATGTCAGTGCCGTAGGATTGTTGGAGAGTTTAAAGCTGTAGGACTGTAGCCAGGGTTGTGTCAAGTAGATGTACATAAAAAAATCTACTAGCCCGAAGCAACTTTTCACTGGCCCGAAATGTAAATGACATTAAGAAGTATTGAAATCACTACATGTGTTTCATTTTAGAATCCAATCTTAGCAAAGGCTTGTATCCCAATAGAATTACCTGTCAAGTTTTCCAGATTTTCATCTGAACTAAGGGCTAAGGCCAGTTGTATTAGAGAGGGGTTTCCTTTGTAAAAGTCTGTTAACAAATACTGTACCTTCATCAAATATAAACAACATTAAGACATATTGAAATCACTACATGTTTCATTTATAATCCAACCTAAGCAAAAGCTCATATCCCGGTAGAAAGAGGTTTTTCCTTTATAAAAGTCTGCAAACAATTACTGTGCCATTATTAGCTGTCAGACCTCCAATGTCAACCCTCAGGGGTAAAACAACACCTCATCATGGAACACTAGCAGGACAACCATGAACCTGACCTCTGCAGCTGACCTCTATTAACCTCTGACATTAACAGTGGTTGTGTTTACACTCGGGGGAGGACGAACATTATTGGCAATCAGCTTCTGTACATGGTTCTGATTTAAGCTTGGGCTAAACAAACCTGATTATTGACTTGGGACAAGGAACTGGTGCCAAGAAGAATATATTGTAGCTCAAAATGCAAAAACTTGGCTGTTCAAAGTTGTATGCTTCAGCCACATCAATAAATTAGATAAGAAAAATAATTGAAATTTAGATTTTACATAGGATGCTTTACAACACTTTTGGTCATTTTGTGAGGGAGGCTCATGAGAATTGTGATGCATTCTTCCATTTGTTGTGGTCATTTTAGATATATAGAAATATGTATGTAGAAATTGCATCAAATTATCCACTCATCAGTACAACTTGCCTATGACTGAGTAAGAGGGAGTGATGTGAGTGCAAAAGAGAAAGTCAGTCAGGGAATGAGTGAGTACATGTAGGTGTGTACATCACACCTATCAAGTCGTAGTTGTTAGCCTTTGTTAGTGACAAAACAGTAGTTAGTTAATGAAGACATAACAAACCTCCCAAGTCTCATATATAGCTGACTAAACAGTAACCCCTGGGCTGTACTATAATTAGGTAGTTAGTTAATGAGGTAAACATAACAAACCTCTCTAGTCTCATAGCTAACAAAGCAGTACCCCCTGGGTTGAGTTTTGGTTAGTTTTTAATACTGAGTGATGTACCGTCTGGTTTGTGCTATCGTTAGTTAGTGAATTAAGTAAACATAACGAACCTCCCTAGTCTCGTAGCTAACGAAGCAGTACCCTCTAGGCTGCCCCTCCTGCGGCCCAGACTTGTGGAACAGGAAGTCCAGCTGTCTCACAGTGCCGTACTTCTTCACTAGGTTCAGGAGATGGAACCTGGGGAAATGGGACAAGCAAATCTTTCATATAAATGAGTCAAACAGAATCCAGAAAAAACTATCCAAAGACATACTTCTCTCTCAATAGTGTTCTCTCTCTTTGTTGCTCTATTTTTCATCATATCGTTTCCTCTCTTGACTTCCCTTTCTCAGTCCCCATCATGATTTTTCTTTTTCCATCCTTCCTTCTACCACTCACTCACTCACTCACTCACTCACTCACTCACTCACTCACTCACTCACTCACTCACTCACTCACTCACTCACTCACTCACTCACTCACTCACTCACTCACTCATTCTCACTCACTCACTCACACTCACTCTCTCCTTCTATCACTCACTCACTCACTCACTCACTCACTCACTCACTCACTCACACTCACTCTCTCCTTCTATCACTCACTCACTCACTCACTCACTCACTCACTCACTCACTCACTCACTCATTCACTCACTCTCTCTCTCCTTCTGTCTATCACTCACTCGGTGAGCCGTGTGTCCAGGTTGCCTATCCAGAGCCTGTTCCCGTCCTGTTCCGGTGCGTCCGACAGCAGCGAGGCGTTCTCCAGGGGGAGGGGTTCTGTTGTCTTCTCCGCAAGCTTCGCAGCCTGGAATGTAGGGATGACATAGAGACTGACATATTTAGACTATAGTACATCAGAAAAATTTAATTCAAAATTTTAAGTTTTCTTAGCTTCATATACTATACCAAAAATTCAATCAAGTTTTCCTAGCTTCATATACTATCTATACCATTAATCATTTCTGATCCTTTTCCTGGATGCCCTTAATCAAGGAACCCAGCAGGCTTACGAAGATTTGCATAATTCAACTATTACTAGTATTTTTAAAAAAAGGGGTATTTTTTATCACCCCTATAAAAAAACTGAAGGTAAATTCCAGTTTGTATCAAACTAACTTCTACAATAAAGGAATAATTACATATGTTCAAGTCAAAGGCCGATTTTTCTATCTCTCCATACTTCTAGATGGGTAGTTTGCCCGGCAAAATCGTAGGATTTATGACTACCGGAAATTCGAAGAATTCGGGATGTACACACAACGCCCCCCTCCCCCACTTTCACAAAACAACATGTGACATAAAGAAATCTCGACTTACCTGAAACTCAAACGCCATTTTCCTGTACAGAGGACCTTTTCTTATGCAACTCTGCAAACCCACCGGGTCTTACAACACCGTTCTGTCCCCACAAACCGCTAATATTTCCCGTCTGTTGTATCAAACCTGGTAAAGTGAAAACATTCATCTGACCCGGAAACGGAAATCAGAGGTGAAAGTTGATAGACTAGGTGACCCCTTGTGGTACATGTGTGATTTCGTCTCTGCACGTTTGTTTGTGGTTTTTGCAGCGAGGTTCGGCAGGTATAGGTTAGTATGAACGTACATCAATTATTTTATTGCTATCGATGATATATGAATATCTGTGGTAGCCGAAAACAGATATTTATGTGGGAAACAAGGCGGCGTAACTCCGGTAATGTGGGGGGAGGGGGGCATCAAATTATGCAGTGCACATATTCTATGATACAATTTGTAAGGTACGAATGTTCCGCCCTGTCCCTCACAATATCATTTATTTTAGACTGGAACTCAGTTGTGTAGAAACGGAAATAATTTTTTTTTAATTTAACAGTTGAAACAATTGCAGTAACGTTAGAGAAGTAAGTAAATTCATTGGAAACATTTCGCCATCAAATGCCAAATGCAGTTAGTATATTTGATCATAAGTTGTGACATGAGCTTAAAAGTGTGACTGTGAGTGACATTACATGAAGCTAAAACTTTATTTTTTCTCCACATCCAGATCAGGAGAATGTCGCTGATGAGGAGCATCCTCCGGCTGCAGCCATTGGTCAGCTGTGCCACCTCCATCATCAGACAACCTGTCTGTCATGGCAGATCAGCCAATCAGCTTCTCTCCTGTAGATCACATGACCTGGTGAAAGTTACTGCTGTTAGGTACTATGCAAAGAAAGGTGAAAGGAAGCTTACCTTTTGTTTATTCCAATGGTATTATTGTGGAAAAGCAAATGATAGCGCTAGCAAACAATGCCAAATGGAGGTGGGAAGATGTGTTGTGCACCATTGTTGTGTACTAGTATGCTTGTATACTGTATTGGAAGAAACTTACAGTCGCCTGCGTCGCAGCCGACCGATGATGATGATGAGTATGCTTGTGTAGATGTTGTGTTCAGCACCATGGACAGGTGTGTGTGCACAGACTGTGTTGTGCATCAGTACCCTGTAGGGTTTTATGGATGGTGAGTTCAGCACCAAGGACAGGCATGTATACAGGTAGTGTTGTGCACCACCGTAAAATCACCATTGTAAAATTGCCAATACCACCGACATTTTTTAGTTACCTTTTGTAACTGTATGGATGTAGTTGGCATAACGCACCAACTTCCCAGGCATACGGCTCGGCAGCAGCTGGTTATATTACACTGAAGTTTCGTAAAAGACATCCTGCTTATTTCCACGTATTTGTAAGAGGCCAGGTCTATATGCCATCAGGTAACAAGGTGCTTGGTACCTATCAGTAAAGTATAAATAATGTTCTCTCCTATTATTACAGTCTGAGACTATTTCTTTAATCTTTTCTTTTACCTGTAGGTAAGAAGCCCCAGAAGGGGGGAAAGGGCGGAGGTCGGGTGGAGATCAACACATCTGTAGGGTCAGAGGTCACAGACATTGAAGCAGTCCGAGGGAAAATGCAGAAAGCCTTGGATGCGCTGAAGGAAGAATACGTCAAAAACCTCTCACTGAGAACTTCTGTAGGTAAGTAATCAAGTGCATGGACTAAGGTCATCTTTCGCGTTCTGCAAGATACTTTGTTAGGCACTTTTTCTTTATATTACTGACAGTTTAAAATCAGTTGGGATACAGCTCAGATTCAGTTATAGTAAGTTTCATTCATCATCCATCACCTACATAACCTGTCCTTCCCATGTTTGTTGTATTTTGCAGGTTCCTTAGACAGCATCTCAGTTCAAACAGTAAACGGAAGATTTCCGCTGAACCACCTTGGACAGATCGTCATGAAGTCTCCACAGATGTACCATGTCAACATGGTGGGGGCACCTCAGGTCAGTGACGTAACATGAACCACATGGGTTGGAAGCAGGGTTCTAGCCAGCATCCATCCTTCTAGCCAGCATCCAGCATTCATCCTTTTCCTGCTGCGGACAGACAAAAATTTGCCCATTCCGTCCTATGTGATGGAAAAAACTTGTCATAAAGATATTGTTTAAACCAAGCTGAGTGTACCAGCAACATTTGCCCCTCAAAATAAAGGAAATAGCATTTCAGAGGGTCTAATTTTCCTGGGGATTATTACCTCGGACCCCCTAGGACTGCCTTCGACATGATTTTCATTTAAATTCCAGGGGATAGAAAATTTTTTCCAGCTGGCTAGAACACTGGTTGAAAGTCTGGCAGTCTTATATCCTATACACTTTTTCTCTGTTGGAGAACTTAAAGGCTATCAGCCAGTCACAGTTCTTGCTTTGATACCCGCCATCCGATGACATCTTGATTTACTCATCATTCCGGAAACTTTCTACCACTGCCAGCCAATCACAGGTCCTGTATCATTTTCCTCCTAATCCAGGAAATCCCCTCAGTCCTTCAGGCTATCAGCCAATCAGGGATGAACTTGAATCCCATCCAGGAAGGCAACACCATCAAGGTTCCCATACCCAAGTAAGTCATGCATATTCTCTGTCCAGGCTATTTTACAATGTGTAGTTAAGTATCTAAAACTCTGTCAGTGGCCACATGTTGTGATATTGTTTTGTTAGCATTCTAGATTTGAAGTTTGTTATCATATTGCAGCTTTTCCGTTACACTCCCCTAATGGTAACAGTTATATTTTGGACTCTGTAAGTTGTACCTCACCATGAAGAGAATGCTGGCTGGACCCCTGGCCCAAAACTACACTGTATTTTGGACACTTCACTTTTGGAAAAGATCCTGAAATTTCTAGTGAATTTTAGGCAATAATACCAAATTTGTTTTCCCAAGAGTTACAAAGGAACATCGTGAGAATCTAGCCAAGAAAGCCAAGGCAGGGTGCAACAAGACAAAGGACCAGATCCGAGACATCAGGAACCAGGCCATGAAGGAGGCTAAGAAGGCAAAAGCAACCGTCTCAGAAGACACAGTCAGACTGGTAGAGAAACAGGTGAGGTTTTCCTGGTCTTTAAGGAAATGCATGTTTTCTTTAAGACTTAGTGTTCCAGACTTTTCTGTACTACCCTGGGCTTGAGTAGCCACATGAGACATCGTCACCCACAGACAGTAACTGAGGCTGACCTGACATGAACTTTATGCTCGGTCACCAGCAAATGCCGATGATGTTTTCTTTAAGTTAATCAAAATAATATCAAAGTTACTTGTAAATTTCTTGCTGAAAGCTGTTTCATGGTGGCCGTAGTGTGCACAGCAGGGTGTTTTACTGTACTTATGCCTTGGTTTGTTGGTTTTAAAATCATCAGAAAGGTATAACTCACAGAATAGATTTTCAGCTTTGATGCTTTGAATCTTGGTCTGGGTATGCTTTTTTTCATAACAGAATTTTAGGTTATATCCTAATAAGCTGTTGAGCTTGTGCCCCCTGTTGATCAGTTTGTAAACTGCAGGCATAATAATAACAAGCCCCCATGTCATTAGGCAATAACACATGAGTGTTGTCTCATCTTAATCAGGTATTCATTTGTTCTTCCAGATACAACAGCTTACAGATGATTTCAATGGTAATGCAGAGAAGATATTAGAAGAAAAGAGTAAAGAGTTATTGAAATAGGACTTGTCTTACCACTTGGCTCAAATGTTGTAATGAATCAAATTTCAACAAGCAAAACTACAGTTGAAATCAAATTCAGTATTAACTTAACTTCCTTACCAATAGGAATAGATAGTATGAAATAAAACTCAACAGGGAGAATTAACTGTAAAGGATATCATTGTATATAATAGATATATACTGTACTGAATCACAGTATTTGAATGAAGTCAGTTTTACCACAATGAAAAGACATATGCATATGGACATTGTCATCATACGATCTACTGCATAGCACATTTCAAATACCCAACAGTTGTACTTTAAAATTTATACAAAACATTGATGTTTGAGATACCATTACAACATGGAAGAGAATTTTTAAAAACAGCTACATGTATGTTGTCAAAACATAAGTCATTACATTATTACTGTGATATTACATAGAAGTACCAATACACCCGTAGTTGGAGTAGTTTGAATACCAGGATGTGGTCATAAAATTTGTCACCCTGTTTTTAGACAGAAAAGTACATTCAGTAAAAATATTTTCCATCTTTATTCTATATCCTGGCAGTATCATCTTAAAATATTTTTGAGTTGAGAAAATAAATTATCATTTTGTTATGAATTCTATATCTTCATTTGTGATAACTTTACAATCCACATTATGTTGGTAAAGTGGGTTGAAGACATATATAATGGTCTGAAAGTAGATTTCATGCTCAATGGCCATAACCAAGCAGAACCCACACAGGTTGTGTTTAAATGTATCAACCATCTGTCACTGTACTGTATGCCCTATTGGCAGTAGCATTCTTTTTAAATCACTAATTCTAAAGCTAACTCATTTGCTTAACAAATACTTATAGTCATCTTTGGATCCAAATGAATTAGGACTCTAATAATACTGTGATGACATTTGAATGAGAATGATTCATTTGTAAAACATTGTAGCCTATAGGATGAATTGTATGATACATTACAAGGGAAAATGGTCACATATTTGGCATTAGAATCAGACAGGCAGGAGACATGGGAAGTCTACTGGAAGGTGTAGAGGCTGGGGAAGGGGTGCTCCTCTGTAGGCTGCTGCCTGTGGGACAGGGAAACAGACATTAGATTACCATCTAATATAATTGATAACAAGTTTCTTTGCAAGTTCTTGCCCGAGGGCTAATTGCAAGTACAATATAAACATAGTAGATATACAAGTGACAATGGACAGTTATGAACAATATTCTACTGTAAGTTTCATGAACTATTTATTTTGCTCATTTTAGATGACGAACTCTTTTCTAAAATCATCCAAAGTCCTCTTTTGCCATTCAAGAACAATCATACTGATACTCTAGTAATACGCTACAACACAAGTTGAAGCTTGTCAAAATGACTTGATTGTATACTTATCCAGTATCAATCCACATGTATAATGCAGTCTTTGAAATGAAACTGTGATCGAAAACATCAACGTATGTGGCCTTTCCAGTGTGAATTGCCACTTGGAAGCGCGTTGGGAACACTAGCCGACTACTGTCCACCCGTGTCAGGGACCCCTGCAGCAGTATAATCAAATGCAGTACTGAAAATTACAATACTATACTACTAATGCTATATTACCTTTATTTGCAGGGTAATCTTTATCCGTTGCTTTTGAAAACAGGGTATTTAGGGATATCAAGTCCATGGACAGTGATTTCAAATTGCAACATTTTCAAAATATTGCAGTTTATAACCACCGTCTGTCGTCTTGATATTGTTAAACTCTCTCCTCACTCACTCATCCTCGCCGCATATCAGACTTCGCTGAGGCGGGCCGTCATCGTTGTCCAAGTCTTCCTGTCTGAAGTTTCTGGATAAGTTTTTAAAAGCAACGTATATACATGTAGGTTACCCCGCGGATAAAGGTGAACTAGCGTTGCTTCAATCCTCACCAGTTCTCCTTGCTCCACTTGCTCTCCTGTTCGAACATGTGGAAGGTGTAGATGTGGCGAGACTTGTCGGACCTGTTTGCCTCGCTCTTGTGAACCACCTCACCATGAATCAGCACTAGGGCACCTGGATGGACAGAGGAAGGCAAGGTTGGATTAGTGGTCCTGCGTCTGGATTCAGAAGTTCCAGGGTTTGAATCCTGACCTACACCCAGTCAATTGGCAGAATCCCCAGAATACGCACTTCTTGTAGGAGTTGTAGACTTTGGGTGGGGATGCTCTGCCTTTTTTTGTCAAAGAAGACTAAAGCATGTTTAGAAGCACATACCACTTTCATCTTTGTGCCTTGCTGTTACCGACTCTTAGGTCCAGGGTTCAATTCCTGGTATATATACAATAAACATCATCCCTGTGTTGAAGGCGGTCACAACTTGCACCTTCTACCATGCAGTTTGTTAGTCTATGGGCCAAATCTGTTTTTTTTTAAATCTTCTATATACTGAAGTAAGAAACCAAACAATAATCTTGTCCTTTATATGATAACTTTTTTGCACTTCACCTTTTTTTACCTCCCCAGGTATGAATTCTTCATCCCTGTACGCCCTGTCCTCCCCTCTGAAGATAGTGGGCGGGTCCGATCCTTCTGGGTTCCTCACCATTCTTCTGGTAATGCCATCTGGGGGACAGTGTTCAAATCTATAGAATCAATGGGCACACTACATATTCTGGTAAAAGAACCTTCCCTCTGTATTTTTATTGGAATCTTCAAAATTTTCCTTCAAAGATATACCTAAGGCCACACCAATTTAATTTCTTGGTTCACGGATTTTTTCATAAAAATATGGAGCGAGAGGGCGAAATAAAAATAAAAATTGTAAAATGGTTGGGGTAAAGGTAACGGCTAATCCAAAACAAAGAAAAAAAGTTTTCAACTTGAAAAAAGTACAAAAACACTATTATTGTACAGTAACAGCACCTGTACCCATTCTTTAAGGAGCTTATAATATAAAGGCCGATTTGCTACACCAGAAAGTTGCTGAATGGTTTCATTAATGGTGAAAATTTGCTGAGTGGTAATTTTTATTTTAATTTTTTTTTCCAAAAAATAGGAGCGAGCGAATCTGTGAACCAAGAAATTTAATTGGTGTGGCCTAATAGTAGTTATTTATCTATATGGTTGACAACAGTGACAATAACTCCTTGTTTTGAGCAGTGCAAAATCTCAAACATTCTGAGAGAAAGTTAGCCTGCACACAATCCTCTGTGGTAACCGCTGACTCAATCATTCCCGTTGTGAGAGAGTGAAAAAATTGAACCACAGGTTATTTAGCCAGCAGTAACACTACAGAAGATGGTACCTTGGCTAGGAGAAACTTTGATTGATGCGATAGGAACATTTCTGACAGGTTTACAAAGTATCTGTGCTGTTTTCTGTAATCCTTTTACCTAGTGATAACACACACATACATGTACTTTATGTAATAGTTGTTGCATACATGCATACTTTATACCATGTACAATTGTCGTGCAATAAAGTTCTTATGTGATCATGTACCTCAGACCTCCCCCTGTGAATAGTGTACAGTCCCTTACCTGTGTGAGACTTGGGGATGAACCATAAACACCCGTTAGTGGTGGTGCAGTCCTCCAGAGCGATCCAGAATCCCACCAGCCTCATGGGGTCTGTGTACAGGAAGGTGGAGTCCTGGTGGGGGGAAACTGGGAGAGGGAGGGTGTGTGCAAAATACATTATTTACACACATGCATGTTTCACATTAAAATTCACTTACAGCTTGTTATATTATACTCAAAGCCATCCTAGACCCAACTTAGGTGTACTTAATACTATCAACCAACTGAATAACTAACTGAATAACTAAATGTCCAAACAACAACATCGTACAAAAGAAATCATACAACTGGATAAAGTCTCTAAAGAGTCAGATGTTTAACATGTTAGCACCAACTGTCTTTTATCACTGACTGAGGTTACAGTTGCCTTGTTTTACCTGGATGTCTAACATTCATAAATCCGCCATTAATCAGTTAATCATGTAATACTGGTAAAATGACTATTTCACCAATGAGGTGAAATTGCATGATGAAAAGAATAGTATAAGATGACACATAAAGACATACCTACGGCGCCAATCTTTGGGGGCTGCAAAATGCACAAACATGTTAAAATGAGAGGGGTATAAATATATAATATACGTTGCACACACATGCAAGTGCAATATCTGCATATTTATTTTGCATGGTAAAGTCCCAGCCCAAAAGTCTAATAAGTTTCCTTGACAGTGTACATTTTGTACAAAGAAGCATGTAAGATACTATGAAGGAGTATATGTACTTGAAAAAGGAGACTAGACAAGATGTTCGGGACGTGTTTTCTGTCACGTAGGCACTCTCCAGTACGTTGACCCGAGGTCATCAAGTTGGTAAACAAAATTTTTCTGCCGATGTCATATCGAGAAAGAACCCAGGAATTCCATGACAGCTGTACTTTCATAGTCAATGTTGAACCCTGATAATGTGCAGTTATATGCTGATCCGTGCATGTCAAAGCAAGTAGGTTTTATAGCAGACTCCCTGGTCTATTTAGCAGTGATTACGAAATACTATGATGCTTAGTACTGGATAGTACCTTCCGCTTGGCAAAACTGACGTTTTTATCACAAAGACTTTCATTTGGGAGTCTCTTTTGTTTATCAGTATAAATCAACACATGGAAAACGTTTCAGAAATAAGAAAATATTCTTAGTTGTGCCATTGGGGATCAAAAAAACCTATATTTTCAAGAGCTCACCTGTTTTGCTTGCTCTGGGGTCGCCATCTTGGATCACCTTTGACCTGTCCTTGGTGCTGAGGTGCCATCTAGCGATTTCTTCATACATTGCACACTAGAACTTTCTGTTTGTAATCAATTCATCGTGGAGTGATATGTTTATGAAAAATGGAGATATTGTTTTGGGTTTGTCTGTGTCTCTGCGTGTGTGTGTGTGCGAGCTTTCCCTTAATGATTCGATTAAAAAAATAAATAAATGATTCGATTTCTTTGTCCTTTGTGATTTTTCAAGCTAGAGAATTTGTAGTAGTACAATGTCTTCTATGTCCAGAATCAAACCCAAGTACAAACGCCAAACTGCACGCAGAAGAAGAAACATTCCGTAAAAACATTCCTCGAAAAACGTCAACTAATGTACATGTATTACCTCAAGCCGGTCCCCTACAAGTCGGTCATAAGTCTAGGCTGAGTCGGTTATGTGTTTGGCTGTAACGTGTACTAGTATTTGCCGTCGCATTGTCTATGTATGTTTGTCAGAAAAATGTTATTGCAATCACAAATCTATTCTAATCATAAGTAAACAAAATAAGATGTAGTCATAAATACAACTTTCCTTCTTCTAAAAGAAACACACAGAGGCTCCGAATATACACTTCTTCCAGCACCTTTATTTCACCACTAAATTTCATCATGTCATATGTTTTCAATACTTTGTAGAAAGAACACATTGGCCTTTTTCTTTTAATACACAATGGTCAACCTCACAGTTTGTCGCTTTTGCTTACGTTTACAAATATTGTCCTGATTTTACATGTCAAAGTTTCTTCATTTTAAATGAGTAACGTTACAGATATAGCATTCCAGAGGATCAAATATGACCAAACATGTTAAAACTCACACATTCATGATGTTTTAAGGATAGTAAGCGAGTCTCTCCGGCTGATAACATGGTCCCGTTTGAATACAGCTTCGTATATATATATATATATATATATATATATATATATATATATATATATATATATATATGTCTTTGTACAAGCATGGAGATTTCCTTCAAGTTCTCTTATTCATGATTTTAAGACAAAATTTACATTACATTTTAAGTTAATACTGTCCCAGAATTTGGCCAAAAAGTTAAAATTTTGTGCATGATCCCTGCGTTCTTTCTTCAAAAATGAAATATCTAAATACGTGGTGTTCACACCACGCTACAGCCTTAAATCCTTCTGTGCCAAACATCGGGAGTTTATGATGTATTTACCAATGTTTTGATATTCACACTGTCAGGGATGTTATTTGTATAGAACTCATTCAAATAGGAAAGCTTAAAAGCTTTACATATAATGTATTCTTACTTTCAAGATTTGAAAACATTTTTTTTTTTACTTGTGAAAATTTTAGCTATGATTTGATTCTTGCACTTGCTTAATAAAATCGCCTCGGCTAGACAGAGAAGAATTAAAGACTGAAATTGTTTTCCGAATAATATTCACCTATCATCATATGCTATATTATCTTGTCTACCTAAGTCCCCTTGTCACGCCAGAAATAAGCGTTATATTTTTCAGACCCTTTTCCTGTTAACTAAAAAAATGTTTTTGTATTGCCAAATTGACATCGTGTTAAGTCCACACAGACTGTACACTGCATTGCATAGCAGTGATGTTATGATAAAACTTCGGGTTCCCTGCAGACTTTGTTGTCAGACCTTTCGAGTTAGTATATGAAGAAAGCGCTTTAAGAATATCTTTGCCTCACGTTATAATTTTTGAATCTTATTTACCTTTCCTTTAATACTTAAAGTCCAAACGGATGCATAAAAAATGAGGTTTCACATTTAAAGTACGCCTATTTACTTGTAAGATTATTCAAACGGTTTCTTCTTGCCAATTTAAAGCAAAACTTCAGTTGATTTTGCATTCAAGATAATGCAGACGATTGAAAAACAACACTTATTTCTTTGGTCCAAAATTAACGAAAGAATAATATGTAATAGATTATATCATGATTTTCAATGTAAAGCTTACTTTGCCTTCTTCTTTACCGTTAATCTATTCTGATGTTATCGCACACATATGCATTAAAGCTTCTCGTTCCCTAAGCATTGAAGTAATAAATAGTCCTTACATATATATTTTAACCTTGACTCATGACAACTTGTAACACTATCTACGTGCTTTAATAATCATGCTGTTATTATCTGGATCTCAGCACTTCCACCTTGTTGCATTTTAAGCTTCAAGGGCATTACATAAGAATCAACCTTAAGTCTTAATCTTACTCCTGAGCATCTTTATTCTATTGGTCCAACGTACTAGTATACTGGCATATTGATGATATCTCCACAATCTCAATCTAATTCTAATTCTGATTGTTTCTCAAGCGTTGAGACAAATACCTTATTCCTGACATTGTCCTTTTATCGTCTAATACAACTAATAGTACTACAGTTTAGGGATTCTATTGTCTTATTCAAGTTTTTTTTTGCGTTGTTATAATCTTTAACATCCATTTTTAGCATCATATGTTCTAATTCATACATTATATCATAATTATATTATTGCTAGCCTCCACCATGCCTCCCTGTGGAGGCATGGATTGTAGAATTTGGCAAAAAAAAGGGGAATAGTTTACTGGAAGAGTGAGCCCGCGGGATGGTTAACATCACCCCCCCACACCCCTAACTGGGGCCGGTCAAATCCAACAAACTCACAGTCGACTAGTCAGCGTAGTTAGTCTGATAGACACTATGGTTTTCAAGACAGCTTACAATCCTGACTTTCATCATTTGCTCATTTGTCTAATTTTGTCTTCTTTTAATCGCTTGAATAACTTGTCTTGAAATACTCTTTCTTCTCTTTAGCTTGTGCATTTGTTCAAATATATTCAAAGAATTGCCATACTTTGATTGTTTTGAACACTGCTTTGAAAGGGCAAATACTGCTCGAAATTTTCAAGATATTGTGAGATTGAAATCAGTTTATCCGAGGCCTTTAGTTCCATTCATTCAATGTCCCATGCAATTGTCGTGTCCTGAGAAAGTCAGCAACGTCGGGTTTTATAATTGTGTGTATGAATACTGCAAATAAGCAAAGTAGGAAAAGAAAAATGTAACTACTACGTATGCACATACTTTCACTGCCAAATTGATTCAAATACTTACTATAAGGAATCAATTTGGTTGTCATCAATAGTCTTATTACATCTTGAACATAAGAAAAGTACATCCAATTTTCAGTATTACCACCATTGGCTGTGCAAATTCATGTGACCAAGCCTGTGTGCTTTCCTAGTTACTTTAACCGGGCTCCCACACCCCCTCCCCGGGTACATAGGTAGTAGGTGTTTTTCAAATCATTCCGGATTCCTTTCTAATTGTTCCACAGTTATGTATTCATACACACATGTATAAACGCCGTGGCTGATGGCGACAGCCTTGTCTTCATGATGCGCTAGCCTATTAATGGGACTAGTCCAAGCAGGACTTTGAAAGGTATGGGGAAAATGAACGGGAAAATATTCGGTCGAATCAACCACCAGACAAAACGACAGACGCGACAAGCAAATGCATCTCCAAAAATGCGGGCGATACGCTTCAGCCAAAGCAAAAGCTGGGCTTTCCCCAGGATATCTTGTAAGAAATTCTCCAGCCCCTGAGGCATGATGTAGGAAAAACCATCGATCAGGTATTTGAGACCGTCGATCAGATTTTCAAGGTAGTGACAAAATGCATCAAATCTCGCTTTAACGAGCCTCTCAAAAAATTCCTTGATAGCGTCAACTATGTACCCGTATGCTTCATCAATGACATTACAGATAACATCTTGGATGTCTTGTATGACACTATTGACAAAGGGGAAGAGATCGCGTATGATGTCCAGGGCGGCATCTCGGACCCTTTCGATGGTACTGCGGATTTCATCGATGACGGACAGGATTTCGTCATGTACCGTTTGTTCCGCCTGGTTGATAGCGTCTTGCGCGTTGGTGATGATCTCCTCGACCGAACCTTGGACATCGTCTATGAAGTTTCCGACCTGCAGCAGACATAAAACATAATTGAACTGGAGTTCTACATCTTCTTGAGCTATTCTTTTTTAAACTATGGCCCTGCAATTTCAAGAGGAGTCGCCAGGGACCCGAAACCCACAATTAAGACTTAATCTCCCTCCGAATAGCTCGATATCACTCAAAAGCCATAATAAAGTACATAGCATGTCCAGAAACAAAAGAAACCAGAACCAGAGAAATCTAAATATTTTGAGTAGTCATCAAGACCTATAGCTACCCACATACCAAATATCACGTCCACGTACCAAAGAAACAAAGAAACTATAATGGGAGCTGGATATGTTCAAAGTAAATGTGGGACGGGAAATCGAAGTAACAACATTGTTGTGACTCACTTCCTCTTTAATGTTCGACCATATGTCATAAATGCTGTCCCAGAAGCCTTTGTAGCGCATTTCTAGGCCGGAACGACAGTCGGGTGTTGTCAAGACTTTGCATACTTGCTGCAATTGCCTCGGCTCAAAAATGCACTCTCTGTAAAGACAGGAAGAAAGGAAGGGCATATAGTGATTTCTTATAGGTTTTGCTGTGTTTTCTGGATACATCGTCTTAACATTGTGAAAGAAAGGAAAGCAAAGTACAACCCATTAAAACTTCTCTTCCAAATGACCTATCATAGTGTTATCATATACTAGTATCTCTTACAGTACTTGGACTGGACATATATCGGTCTACAATGTTTTCAGCATGGTATATGAACAACTCTTTCCAGTTGAATCTTAGAAATGACCAAACCACAAAGTCAATGCGCACGACTTATCAGGTTCTTTCGGGACCCTGTAGAAGAGTATACAAAATGTATGTCTTAAATTGTGCTGTCTTGCATTCATTCAATGGGATGTTTTGCGCTTGATGTAGTATCAGGTGCAAAACCTGTGGTCAGAATATTAACGGCTAAGAACAGTTTGTTTAGTCCAAATTCTCATTTCAAATTGCTTATCTTCTGGATCCCGTGCAATGATATTATTCATAGTATATCAATAAAATTGATACTGAAAACAGGAAAACAGGAAAGGCAGGTTAGTAAAGGAAATAAACCAAAAGAATAAATTACATCCTCACCCTTCGTTTGGTCCAGCATCATCTTCCCAGGGATAAGGACCTGTACAGACAAATATCGTCTTGAAACATCAAAATCAAAATCTAACCACTTCTCAACGTTTCAAGAATTCTATGAATTTTCCACAACGGGAAACATAATGATTGTTCTTGAAAACCCAAACTCAAATGGAGGGCATGATTTGAACACTTACGTTTGTCCGCGATGGACTTCACCAGTGCAGGGCAGGTACCTGAAGCAGAACATCACATTTTGGTTTCCAAAATAGAAGATCACAGTAGAGAAACAAAGAAACAAACACAAGTACGGTCAAATTACCGAAGAAACCATTTCTAACAAAATAGTAAAGGAATAGAGGGACAAGGAAGGCAAATGAGGGACAAAAAAACAAGGAAAAGGCACATGCAATACCGTCATTAGCAATACAAAAAAGGCAAAAGAAGGCAGGGCAAAGACAACGGTTAAAATAATGGTAATAAAAGTGAAAGGATAGTACAGGACCAAAAGCTTTCAAAAAGGGAAAATGAATGAATGTCAGTTCCAAACAAACATTGTAATGGTTTCCTCTGATTTATGCAAGTAGCCCATTTTTAACATTCAACATCTTACTGTGGTGTTGCAGTCTTTAGCTAGTTTTTGTTCTGACCAAGAATAGAATAAAGAACGCCGTGGGTATCATACCACAGTTGTCGATGGTCAGGCAGGAGGCCAGCCAGCTCGGGTCCTCCTGAGTCGTGTCCACGACCCGCGAGCTGCTACGTATACCGCTGATGGTCTCCAGTCAGTTCATGTTGACCAGGCTGCTGCGCCCTATTGCGCCTGCGTACACCGTTATCCCAGCGTTCCTGGCGTTTTCGGCATAGCCTGCTACGTCATCCGTATTCTAAGCAGGAGAGAAATTGAGAAATCTTCGAACTGCTGAAGAAAAGAGTCTACATGTCTATGGTGGACATTGTGGAGTCATATGCTGAGCTACTTTTCAAGCCGAGGTTAGGCGTTTTGGTAGGCTTTCTATTTTGTATCGTTTTCTCAATGCGCGTTGGTCATGTAGCTGACATGATGGAAACCATACAAAATAGATAAACCGAAGAAACGCATAGAAATGTCAAAAACGGTCGGAGCCGAACCTAGTTAGGCTCCGACCGTAATGCTTTTTTTCTGTTTTTCTAAAAAAATCCTGATAATTTGATAAATTGCAGCAGTTTTCAGGCTACACTTTCTGTTGTCAACACTGTGAACTTACTAAATCTAATCTAAAAATAATTGTAGAACTGACGTTTGTCAAAATAGAACATACATAGAATACAAAAAAATCACGAAGTAAGAATGGCAATATGCCTGCTTACACGTCCATTGTAAGTACCGTAGATCCTTCCATCCGCCAGGACCACCACCACACTGGGAAAGCCAGCATGCCACTGCGTCTGGAAAATAGCAAGAGAAAATGTGGCTGCAATTCTCAATATCGTCACCTACATCATAACGACACACTAGTTGAAGGGAATTTAATTTCATTCCAATTTATTTGATCATTTTGGCGGCAATATCTGCCAGTGTTTCAATGGTGAAATAGTCTGTGGTTTATTAAACTCCGCTTGCGCCAGGTAATGGAGAAGCAGCTGAGTGACCAACGTCAAACGACCCCTCAAATTTGACAGATGGCGATGTAGAAAATGATATCACTCTAATGTGTGTAAAATTGACATTAGACCGTGTGATAATATGATACTGAGAAAGAAATATCTTCAAAGCATGTGGTGTTATTACCGTGCACTGTGAGTAGTAGATGCAGTAGCCGACACGCGTGGTTGAGGGGCAGGATTCGACTTCTTCCACAGCATTCACCAGAGCGGGGACGTTGTTATAGTAGCACAGGGGGATGCTTCTGTTGGACTCACACTTACAATGGATCAAACCGACCTATATATAGTTTAAAACGGTAGCGAAATAAATGAGTTAGAATCGACTTGGCAGCAATTAATGTCCCGAACATTGTTTTGAAAATAGCATAGCGAACTCAGCGAATCTCAGGGCAAGGGTATATATTCCTTAAGCTCCTGTTTGAAACAGTAAAGCATTATAGTTGATATAGTTGCCAAATGTATTTGATATTTCTTTAAATCTGAAGGGGCCCTCCTAAACATTAATTGATAGAAAGATACAAGAGATCATGGCAAATGCCGAGAACAAATATGCACTATCAAATATATACAGTTGTCATGTTAGCTCTAGAAATAAAATCTGTGGTGATGCAAGAACGGCACTCACATTAGTGCAGTTGTAACACTCGATGAAGTGCGCGATGTACTCTTTGGCTAGTGCGAATCCCTCACTGCCGATGCTGGAGGACCCGTCAACCAAGAACATCAGATCCATGTCGCAGTCACAGTTTGGTGGAACTGAAAATTAATATGAAACAAATGGGTGAAACATGAAAAATGCAATCTATAGCCACTGAAAAGAAAATGGATTAACGGAATGAGAAAAAAAGAGACAAAGGGGTGAAAGGGTGATCTCCATTGCACCATTGTCCTTGCCTACATTTTTACATGATTTTTGCATTAATCAAAAAGGATTGGAAGACAAGAGATACTTTCTTTATGTCACTATGTATCACAAAAATTGTCTTTATATCTTTGCCATATTAGCAATATCCGTGTACCATGTATACATGCACCATGTTATCTTGATTATTGACTGCAATTATTGCCAGATCACGAATTGGTAAAAAATACTATCCTCTTGAAATGATTAAAATATTAGTTAAAATGGCTTCAAATGCAAATTGCCCTATGCTTTGATTGGCCAAGTAGTCAACACAGCAATCCAAGCTATCTTGATATCAAATTCAAACATGAAAAGCATGTAAAAAAGAATAAAATAGGAAATAGATGATCACGGAGTTGAAATATACATTGACATTTGTGTTCCCGACTTCCTAGTTGAAATGAATCCCCCCTACTTACCCACTTCGTTGGGAAGGCTTTGAGCATTTGCCCCCCACACGGCGACCGACACCAGCCAAGCGGACAGCAGCACTTTCCACAACATGCCTCTGATTTCGAAGTCTGTGGAAAATTAAAGGACAGATGGTAACACACAGAGAGTACATGATATTGCTTGAGATTCCTAAACTGATCGAAAAAAACTCTGACGATAAGTGGACTAAGTCAGTTTGGCTAGCCTGTAACTAGTATCCCATGATCGGGAGCGCCCCGGGATCTCCTCGGTAGTGAGAACGTTTCCCGCCGGCGCAGGTCGTCTAGCAAACGCCCGGGGAAATTCTACGGGGTGGGTTTCATAAACCTTGTTGGGGATCCACGGCTATATTCAGAAAGGCCAGCAGTTGGGGAAAAAGCCAATCGGTATTTGGATGGGTAAAACACACTGATTAAAGGTGCTTAAGTGAATTGATCAAACCATACAGTCCTGTCTTACACAGATTGTGCTTAATTGGTTTTAAAAAGTCTCACCAAGCTTCTGCACAAGTCTAACAGTTACTCGATCAATGCTCCTGCAAACTGTACCCACAGAATTCGAAAGGTACTGGTACTACATATATATATATTTGGCAACTCTATTCGCGTTGGTCAAGTTTTTACCTCCGCGGACGAATTGCCCAGGAGGGCACACAAGATACCCCGTCAGGAAAATGCACAAATGTAGGTAAATAACAGAAAAAATATACAGAAACAAGAAAAGATACAGCGACTAGTAGAAAAGTTACTTGGTTACTAGTAGAAAGGTACTTACCGCCTGATGCACTCGGGAAAAGCTGGAAGGTTGAACACGGTAGAGACGAGTTGCTTCTAAACCGGACCCAGATCACAGCTCACAGCCCGCTCTTTCAAGAACAGTCCGGTTTGGATCAGAGAAAACGACGAAATACGCCGGAGAGTAGAACACAGACCGCTACGTGGCAAAATCAAGAACTGCTACCATTGGTCGGCGTCAACACTGACGCAATCATAAATTATTATAACTACGTTGCATCACTTCTAGAGACCTGCGCAGCTCATTTCAACAGCAAAACGGCGGCTCTAACAAAAGTCTATGTGGTGTTGTCAGTAAACATAACACAGCACGCAATATCCCATATCAAAATTTGTATCAACATGGTCCAAAAAACAATTAGAAATTGACCAATATCACTAGCCTTCATTGGAATATATATTTTGGTGGTCAAATTGTTACTGGTGGCAAGTTAGTATCCACACATATGGGGCAAAACAATATCTTTCGGCTGCCGTGGCCAATGGATACCGCTTCGTCTTGATCGACGTAAAAAATTTTGTCACAAGAAGATTCGGATTCTGTTGAAATTAATCACAATGTTACCACAACTAACGCTTAAGTGCACATCAAAGAAGAAAATCGTGTTTAAACACCGCGGTTTGTATCTCTAAAAACAAATGACGCCGAGATTTGATCTTATATCCTTGTCGGTCTATTTTCCCTTAAGTCTTTGTAAATACCTCATACGATGCGCTTTATTCAATATATAGAATACAGTATACAGAATATCAACACCATGAATGCCGTTATGTGTTATATAATAGAATACCATCACCACCAAGAGTGTCGCTATCTGCTATACAAAATTCCATGTCATGTTTTGTATACTTTTGCGACAGATATTAACACTGAGGCATGACAAAAACACTAAGACAAAAAGGTATCATCTCATTTGTAGTTATTTGCACGCTATGACAATAGCAACTTTCCTTTCACTATATTAGATATTGTTCAAGAATTAATCATTTAATGTAAGTGAGAGCTGTTGTTATTTTCACATCCCTTTTCCCTGCCCTATAGTTTTGTATTACTATGATATTGACACTGTATATGTACTCAAGTCTTGCACTATAAAAACTACGGCCAGTAAACCCTTGTACCAAACACACGCGCGCGCCAACACAGACTAGCCCAAAACATTTCATTGCGGTAGCGTGTATTATCCAAGCAGAGGTTGGGTTGTGGGGATGATATAATAGAGCCGCGGATAGGGAGCATGTCAGCAAAAATCCCGGCCACTACAATCCCCGCACTCAACCTCTGCTTGGAGAATAGTAGCGTGCAGGTAATAACAGATGAGATATTACATGTGGCTAACTATCCCCGGAGTCCCTTCATGTCATTGTCGTGTCACCATGTTTTGTAAAAAAAAAATACATATCATGACATTTTGCACGGCACTTTGCGACGCTGTGGTGTCTATTATGCAGTTGCTTACACAACACATAACTGCATATTATTACTATTATGAGTTAAGCGGACCGTCTGTCATATTTACAGAGACTTTGGGAAAAATGGAGCAACACGGATATAAGATCGATGAAATCTCGATGTCAATTGTTTTCGAGTAACAAAACAAACAGCGGCTTAAATTACAAAACTGATATTCGTCTTTGATGTGCACTTAAGCGTCAGTATTTGTAATATTGGTCGATGTCTAGCTGCATTTTAGACCGTATTGATGCGTGCTATATTTCTATGAATCTTGCGTAAGGTGGTGCTATACTTGCCGACAACCGATCATTTTACTGGACCAGGTGTTTTCATGTCTTTGGCAAAGTGTACAAAAATACAACATTTAGGTAAAGGGTGAATGAATCAGCATTATAATTGACACCATAAAAATTATACACAGACATCTTTTTGAGGACTGAAACCAACAATCCATTACACACAGTCTGCATGCCCGTAGCCAGGATTTTGGTTGGGGGGGGGTTCTTTTTAGTACTTGTGGGACCATCGAGCGCCGCAGGACCCTCTGAAACGCTATTTCCTACGTTTTGACGGGCAAAATTTGCTGGACAAGTTCAATGGAATTATTCATGAAATACACGGCTTTCGGCGTAAGTCTTCATATTTTCACCATGTCCGACACCAAAGGCGCGAGGCGTCGCAATGGAGGTCCGGGGAAATTTTGAAATCTGGACCCTCTGAAAAGCTATTTTTGTTGTTTGTTGTTTTGTTCGCCTGCTCGTTCGTTCGTTTGTTTATTTGTTCGTTAGTTGGTTGTTGTTGTCTCTTTAGCCGTTTCCGTTCGGTCGGCTGTTTGGTTGGTTGTTTAGTGTTAAGCGTAGAATGATTAAAAAATCACCCCTATGACATCATTTTATCTTGTAGAATGCGGAGTGTGATCCCTGTCACAGGACAGGAAGAGTGGACAAAACCAGATTCTCAAGTGCATCAAAAGAGACTCCTGTCTGTTTGGGGGATGACTGCACTTCGCGGACACATTCAAATATTGACTAAAGACGAATGAAACACCAACCAGAAGGCCCATTCCTAATCAAAACGGAAAATAAACTAATTGGAACCAGAAGCTCAACTATGAAGTCACTTGAGCAGTTTGTACAGCACATGTGTTCTGTTACATTCAGCTGTGTTCATTCGTTTGCACAATACATTCCTCAAACATTACAACATTCATTTTCACACACACTCACTCACTCACTCACTCACTCACTCACTCACTCACTCACTCACTCACTCACTCACTCACTCACTCACTCACTCACTCACTCACTCACTCACTCACTCACTCACTCACTCACTCACTCACTCACTCATGGCCCATGGTCAGTATACCATGGCCACAGTCTCGTTTTAAAAACATGATATTGTTTACAAAACAACAAATTATATGTGGGTAATCAGGTCATTCAACTTTAACCTTTCACCCTACGGTCCCTTTAGATCTTTTATTGCCCTTGGCCGCCATTTTAAGCAGCGTGGAGTAATACTTTTCGCTTGTCTCTGGTGAATTTTTTCTGCGTTCGACGCTTTCACGACTAGAAAAGTTTCCCAATATAGAGGTAAGTACTCTCGCTAACTGTGTCGACCCAATATAGCTGAATCAATGGTGTGTTTTGCTGGAAAACAATAGTATGTGGAGCGTCAGTGAGGGTTATAAGTCATTCGTAGGATTCCTTAGGTGAATGAAACCGCTCAAAGAGGTCAGGACGCATATGCGGTGACATTTATTCTGGGTAGTATGTCAAAGGTACAGTCCCCTTAGGCCTTAAAAGAAAACAGCCCTTGTCTCGTTGTTGTTGTTGTTGTTGTCCTTGTTAAACGCCATCAGACTATTATTTCGCTAGACGGGGTATCTTTTTGCTGAGTAACATACAGTATGGATTTAGTTGTCTCCGTGGCATGTAGCTCTTGGTGCCTTGTGCTCGGGAGTTACTGGAGGTGTTTCTAGGAGAGTACGTCAAATCTGTGCGTCCCCTTCGATGTACCGGAACATCCGTTTGTTGATTCCCTCTTGTCTCGACCATTGTTTCGATTTGCACAACAATGTCTAGCAGACGTGTTTTCTTTCATCTGGGGGCAGCACGTCACCGGAACGTACTGCGCCTGCGCGAACCCTGGTGTTTTGGGGCTTGGTTTGGTCAACGTTGCATTGAAATACCGCTTGTTGCACAGTATATGTTAGAGACATGGTTTCATGCAAAACGTACACGGGATTTTACCCTTATATACGCACGTACTTCCTTAAATGCGGCCCTTTAGTAAACCAGGGGTTTAGCAAGGTTTAGCATGTCTATACTTTTCGCGCAGGCGCAGTACGTTCCGGTGACGTGCTTCTGGGGGCTGGAGCTAATCTCAAAGCAGATCCTACAATGGCATAAGATAGTACCAAACTGGCCAAGGAGTGTAGTCAGCCAAGAGGTGTGCATTTACCCGGTAGCCAAACACACTCCTAAGCCGGCTTCACTCCTCAGCTTTTTATACTATCTTATGCTACCGTAGGATCTGCTCGGAGATTAGCTGGGGAGACTCATGCATGATAATTATATTGGATCGCTTGCCGCGCCGCGTTATATACATTTGTGTATTACACTGAAGAACCTGTCACACCCAACCTTGGTACTTCCATCTGCAAACGGTGTTCTGTGCTATCTAGTGAGACTATACGGGTACCCTACTCACGGTGTGCATGGTGGCAACGAGTGCCACTTTGTATGTTAGTTCTAGGAAAATATTTCAATTGTCGATCTTAACACTGTCTTCATCTCGGTCTAAGATCTTAGGAATGGACAAGCTTCCTTTTGGGATATCTACCGAATATCCTGAGAACGAGACAGACCCAACAGAAGAAGACGTGGCAACAGACTCGGAAAGGCGACAGGAGGATAGCCAAGAAATGCCACACGAGTACACTGGCGTATGCGAGGAATACGGGCATTGTGCATATAGCGGCTCAAGTCTAAGCTTGCATATTAGGGAACATGCCGATCCAAAACCCCACAAGTGTGACCTGTGCGACTATTCTGCCAAGTGGAAAAGCGTTTTAGATCGACACGTACAATCTAAACACGCTGTTGACAAACAATTCAAATGTAGCCAGTGTCACTATTCATCTGCATGGAAATATTCTCTTGATGTTCACATTGCAACCCACACTGGTGACAAACCCTACATGTGCGGGGAGTGCGGGTACCGAACTGTTACAAAAGCTATGTTAGCAGCACATATGAGAACTCATACAGGTGAGAAACCCTACAAATGTGACCAGTGTGACTATTCTGCTGCCCAGAAAAGTAATCTAGACAGACACATGGCCAAACACAGTGAAGAAAACGCCAACAAGTGCGAAGAGTGCGGGTTCTCGACAGCTGACAAGTATTACCTAGCCCGACATATGCGAAAGCATACAGGTGAGAAGCCCTACAAATGTGATCAATGCGATTACTCTGCTGCCCACCAGGGCAGTTTAAACCAACACATGGCTAAACACACCGGTGACAAACCCTACATGTGTGGAGAGTGTGGGTTCAGAACGACGGGAAAGACATTTTTATCCCAACACATGTTAATTCATACCGGTGAGAAACCCTACAAATGTGACCAGTGTGACTATGCTGCTGCACAGAAAGTTAGTCTAAACAGACACATGGCTAAACACAGTGACGAAAAACCAAACAAGTGCGGAGAGTGCGGGTACTGGACTGCTAACAAGTATTACCTAGCCCGACATATGCGCCAACATACAGGAGAAAAACCTTACAAGTGTGATCAGTGTGACTATGCTGCTGCACATAAAGCCAGTCTAGCTCAACACATGGCGAAACACACCGGTGACAAACCATACATGTGTGGCGAGTGTGGATTCAGGACTCATGTAAGGTATGTATTGTCCCAACACATGAAAAGCCACGTCGGTGAGAAACCCTACAAATGTGACCAGTGTGACTATTCCGCCACGCAAAAAAGTCTTTTAAACAGACACATGGGTAAACACAGTGACGAAAAACCAAACAAGTGCAGAGAGTGCGGATACTGGACGGCTAACAAGTATTACCTAGCCTTGCATATGCGCAAACATACAGGAGAAAAACCTTACAAATGTGACCAGTGCGAATATTCTGCTGCACATAAAGCCGGTTTAACTCAACACATGGCTAAACACACCGATGAAAAACCCTACATGTGCGGTGAGTGCGAATTCAGGACTCATGTAAGGTCTACTTTGTCCCAACACATGCTGAGTCACACTGGTGAGAAACCCTACAAATGTGACCAATGTGACTATTCTGCCACGCAGAAAAGTCTTTTAAACAGACACATGGGTAAACACAGCGATGAAAAGCCTCACAAGTGTACTGTTTGTGACTTTTTTACGGTTGATAAGTATTATCTAGCCCTCCATATGCGGAAACATACAGGTGAGAAGCCCTATAAATGTGACCTGTGTGAATATTCTGCTGCAAATAAAGCCGGTTTAACTCAGCACATGGCCAAGCACTCCGATGACAAACCCTATATGTGTCAGAAATGTGGATACAGGACGGCTTACAAGTCTCTTTTATGTCAACACATGAAAACTCATACCAGTGAGAAACCCTACAACTGTGACCAGGGTGACTATTCTGCAGCGCATCATGGCAGTTTAGACCAACACATGGATAAACGCACGGGGGACAAACCATACATGTGTGAGAAATGTGGGTACAGGACGGCTCACAAGTCTGTTTTATCTCAGCACATAAGAACCCATACCGGTGAGAAACCCTACAAATGTGACCAATGTGACTATGCTGCTACGCAGGGAAGTAATCTGAACAGGCATATGGCTAAACACAGTGATGTTAAGCCATACTTGTGTGACGTGTGTGGGTTCTCGACTGTTGATAAGTATTACATAGCCCAACATATGCGAAAGCATACCGGTGAGAAACCCTACAAGTGTGACCAATGTGACTATTCTGCTACACATCAAAGCGGTTTAGCCCAACACATGGCTAAACACACCGGAGACAAACCCTACATGTGCGAGGAATGTGGATACAGGACAACCGACACGTATGTTTTAACTGCACACTTAAGAATCCATACCGGTGAGAAACCCTACAAATGTGACCAGTGTGACTATTCTGCTGCACAGAAAAATCTTTTAAACAGACACATGGGTAAACACTGCGATGACAAACCTTACAAGTGTACCGTGTGTGGCTTCTCGACGGTTGATAAGTATTACCTAATCCGGCATATGCGAAAGCATACAGGTGAGAAACCCTACAAATGTGGCCAATGTGACTATTCTGCTACGTATCAAAGCAGTTTAGCCCAACACATGGCTAAACACACTGTTGACAAACGCTACATGTGCGAGGAATGTGGATACAGGACAACCAACAAGTATGTTTTAACTGCACACATGAGAACTCATACCGGTGAGAAACCCTACAAATGTGACCAATGTGACTATTCTGCTACGCAGAAAAGTCTTTTGGACAGACACATGGGTAAACACTTTGATGTAAAACCATACCTGTGTGACGTGTGTGGGTTCTCGACGGTTGATAAGTATTACCTAGCTCAGCATGTGCAGAGGCATACAGCTGATAAACAATAGTGCTCATGAGGTCAATGTTACAGTGATTCTTCCACTGCACATAGAAACAATTTAGTCGAACACCCACCGCGGATTCAGTACAGCTGGAAACCTTCGGTATGCCGGACTGCTTAAAAATGGGAGCAAGCAAACTAAAAAGCCTGATGAGATGACGGAATATCCATGCTGATTTCTAGGAGTTAGAAGTAGTGAGCGGACCTTTTAACGATCATGATCAACATGGCCAATTGGATCGAACGTTGGCTCTCAACGTCATACAACTGAATATTATTTTTTAATGTAGTCTTCATAACACAACCGTCAAACTATCTGTCGTCTTCCTCAATGCGTATTGATGGTTGTGTAACGCAGAAGGCTGCATGTACGTCCATTTGATCTACTTACTTAATCTACTAACCTGATGAAACTATATATAACTGAACTTTTACTTTGTTCTTCTCACCTTTTTATTGTTACGTACATTTGCATGCTATATTTATTGTAGAATAGCGTATGTTATATTTGTTATTCTAGAAGTGTTCACAATATTATGATTATAGCCATTTACATCTGTTGCATAGCCTTTAGTGAAATCTAAAAGTAGTTCCATCCCCTTGTTCACTTACATGTTAACTACTTACTCCTTAGCTCGGGTACCATGCGGTTAGTAGTTCGCTCGTGTACATGCTTCTCTTGTCTTCTGCTTCTGGAATAGCAGAGAACCAACTACTGTAAATGTATTTAAGTTCGCGAGGATTTTATTTCGCGTTAGCGGGAAAATGGAGTGTTTGCGGTGGTATTAAGTTCGCGGTAGCGCCACAGACTGTAGTCACATACTGTAATGGAAAAATGTTCGCGGTAATTTTAAGTTCGCGGTGAAGTGACCACCGCGAAAACCGCGAACATAAAACTACCGCGAACATTTCTGCATTTACGTATACAGTATATATAGTGTATGACAACAGTCGGAGCGAGAAGCGACTGTATATAGTGTATGCTAAATGTCAGAACTACTATCCGGATGGTACCCAGGCTACTTACTCTCGGGGACCTATTCCATTTCGAACTGGTAGTACAGTGCGGTTGAGATCACCCAGCCGTCGGATCGGATGTAACAACTTTTGAAACTTTTTTTAGTTCTAAAACATATCACTAATGTTTATTTCTTTTATGGTTCATTGTTTGCACAGTATTGTTATAGTCTCTATTCTTATCTGCCGGACAGCAGTAGTATGAGTTGTGGTCTCTATAGCTGGTATTGTTTCTTTTTACCTGGGCTGGTGCCATTTGAATAAAATGCCAATTGAAATATTTCACGTTTCTATGTTTTGTTGGTAGGTCCCATTTAGGCTCAACCAACCCCCGTAGTTACCGCCGTAGTTTGATGGAAACTGGTGGAAACAAATGGAAATGGAACGAAACATGCAATATAGAACAAAGCCAAGTGATGAAGAGTTTTCAATGCGTTCTTTTACTGGCAGAGTAAGGTCACATTGACTTGGTCTTATGGATGACATCCGGGCGCGCATTGATTTCCGCCAGTTCTAACAACAACAAAAAACTGGCCATATGTCACCCCGTATATATCATCCCTGGTCAATCAGAATTTTAAATGGCAATATAAACATGATTGAAATGGCGACGATCGTCTCTTGCAGTCTTACTTAAGACAAACCAATTCCGGGAATGAGTGTTCTGGATATTTAGTCCTGTGGTTAAACAGCATTTTTTGTTTAACTATAACTTTTTTCTTTTGC
Source organism: Branchiostoma floridae (assembly GCF_000003815.2). NCBI lineage: Eukaryota > Metazoa > Chordata > Leptocardii > Amphioxiformes > Branchiostomatidae > Branchiostoma > Branchiostoma floridae. The sequence continues at coordinate 20,958,153 of NC_049986.1, read as the reverse complement.
CCGTGCGCGAGCATTACTTTTGGGGTCCCCCGAGCATGTCATCCATAAAAGTAAGTACATAATAAGTTACAACTGTTATTTCAGGCCACGCAAAGTATGGATAATCAGGTTCATCAACTTTGACCTTTGCCGTGATGTGACCCGTGGGCTTGCCCGCCATTTTGAAGGAGCCACGCAAGGCGAGGGCTAGCTTTTCTCTCCGATTTGAGGCAATTTTGAACTTACCTCAACCCCATATAGCTATAAACGCTTTTCGTAGACAGGTAAGCCTCTTTTGTGCCACTAATATTCACTGTGCTGTACGTCTCTAAAGCAGATGGTTTGAATCAGGAGTGTTTTATGGGGGAGGGGGGGGGGGGCATATCTAAAATTTAGATAACGGGTGACGATACAGTTTATACATAATTCCCCAATGATACATGTAATCCTAAGTGCAAGTGGAGGGAAAATGTGACTATTTGAAGAATTAAAACTTTAAGCCATAAAACTTTACCCTCAAATGCCATCCTGTTCTGTACAACTACAAGTACCTTACTAGTACATTTATTATTTAACTGTGTTACTCCTCTTTGTTATTTTTGACTACCATACAATTTGTTTAGTATAGAGGAGGAGGGCATAGTACATGTACAAGCTGTTTACGGTTTTCCCCTCCTGCACCTGTTTTATGCATTCGTTTCTGTATTGTTTTATGTATTTTGTTGTGCGAATGAATAAACAAACAAACAGTAAACAAACAACTGCTTCGGGTTGAAAATTTGCGTATAGAAACTATGTGAAGTTTTTCCCTCAAAATTCATTGTTGTTTTTAGAAATGGCCGAGAGAAGCAGCGAGATTGCTTTGGACGAACTGCCATCTAGATCTACACACCCTGTGAAAGAGACAAACAGCGGTGGGACATTAGACATTGAGTGGCAGCAGCTGCATGAGCTAAAGGGCATCTCATGCGAGGAAACTTGTGCAACAAAGTCTAACCATCCACTTGTACATGGTCGTTTGGAGCGAGCGGACGCGCAAGAAATGAAATTAATAATTACTGCAGACGGACGATTCGCATGTACGAAATGTGAGTATAGCACAGATGTTAAGTCTAACATGATAAAACACACGAGGAAACATACAGGTGAGAAACCGTTCAAATGCCAGCAATGCGACTATTCTGCTGCGCAGAAATGTACTTTGGTCCGACACATGACTACACACACTGGAGACAAACCCTACATGTGTGGTGAGTGCGGATACAGGGCAGCTTTTCGGTCAAACCTAACCCACATGAGGAAACATACAGGTATGAAACCCTATAAGTGTGACCAGTGCGACTATTCTAGCACCGAGAAAAAAGCTTTAAGCCGACACATTTCTTATAAACACACTGCTGGCAAAAAAGCCTACATGTGCGAAGAGTGTGAATACAGAACAGTTGACAGGTCTGACTTAATCAAACATATGAGAACACACACAGGGGAAAGACCCTATAAGTGTGATCAATGTGACTATTCTGCTGCACAGAAAGGTACTTTAAACCAACACATGTATAAACACACCGGAGACAAACCCTACATGTGTGGGGAGTGCGGGTTCAGGATGGCCGATAGGTCTCACCTTTCCAAACATATGAAAAGACATAGAAGCGAGAAGCCCTACAAATGTGATCAATGCAACTTTTCATCTGCATGGAAAGGTAACTTGGATCAACACATGTTGAAACATACTGGAGATAAACCCTACATGTGTGGAGAATGCGGGTACAGGACGGCTCGCAAGTCTCACCTTTCTGAACATATAAGAACACATACAGGTGAAAGACCATACAAGTGTGACCAGTGTGACTATTCCGCTGCACGGAAAGACAATTTAGACCAACATATGGCTATACACACCGGAGACAAGCCCTTGATGTGTGGGGAGTGTGGGTACAGGACGGCTCGTAGGTCTCTTCTTACCGAGCATTTGATGAAACACACAGGCGAGAAACCTTACAAATGTGATCAATGTAACTATTCTGCTGTAAGGAAAGGTAATTTGGACCAACACTTATTGGAACATGCTGGAGAGAAACCCTACATGTGTGATGAGTGCGGCTACCGCACAGGTATGAAATCCCACCTATCAAGCCACATGAGAATACATACAGGTGAAAAGCCCTACAAATGTGACCAGTGCGAATATTCCGCAGCACAAAAAGGTACTTTACATCGCCACCAAGCACGACACTCTGCTGAAAAGCCATGAATGCATAATCATAAATATCCATACTATTTTATGAAGGGGCTGTTGCTATTATTTGTATTTCTCTATTTTCTAAGAGGAAAGCGGCATAACTTGCATTTAGTGGCTTATAACTTGCATTTAGTGGCTTAAGTAGAAAAAACAAACGATGTCATTTATGTATATCCACCAAATTTGGAATCATTGTTGTTCTCTTGAGAGCCTATTTTGAACTGAGACTTGGTGGCTAATGGTTATGCCCTGGAATATGAGTCACGTGGCTTTCTTTCCAGTGAGGCATCTGGGCACCCTTTTTATATAGGTAGTTAATATTGTAATAACCAAGGTACTTGTATTTCCTGTTATCAACATCGATATTGTATACCCTACTCTGACGGAAATATTCTATGTTGGACTGCATATTATTGTTTTAGTAACGAAGTAATATTAATATTCACAGCTGAAAAACTTTGCCTTTATCTACGAGTAGCCAAATGTCTGGGAAACACTATTATTAGCCTCTATAGCAGGCTCTCTTGGGCCTTTTTAAACTCAAAATACAATTGTACTGGGTTGCTGATTGCCGTCATTTGCTGATTACTAGCCCCTTATTCAGTACAAAAAAATGGCCAAAAAAAAAGGCCACAGAGAGCCTGCTATGGAGGCTAATGATGTCGTCACTACTGACTTGTGTAGAATTTCTTAATTGTTATTTGATATGAGAACATTATACTTACATCATGCATGATTATGCATGTACTGTGCTGATTCAAAACACAAATGTGTGATCGATTAATAAAGCTGTCTGAGATGTCTTCTCGTGTTGTTTATGTCACCCATGTCCACAATATGGATACTAAAAATAAAATCAGTTTTAGTTCATTTGTTTCGCCAGAGTATACAATTTGGCCGATTTCTGGGCACCCGCACCAACTGTGGCGGCTTCATTTACCAATTCTATTTACCAATGTGCATTGGCACTCATCTGGCGAGCTATACACCTTTCTCACGCGGCGGCCATGATAGATCGAAGACGAGGTCAATGAGGGAAGCAGACAAAACTTATTTCTAAAATCAGGTCCCATTTAGTTTTCCCCGAAACCATACAAATTTTCATGATATAAGATAGAATAATAAATATTATAATTAGTATTCTGCACCGAAAAATGTAGCAATTTAGAGTAGTGTAGACTGGTCCCATAGTCCCTTAAGAGATGCAAAATAAAAACATAATAATGCAAATACTGACGGACTTCACTTATTGGTCGCTTCCCTAATTGGCAGGCTATCATTAGTTGAACTGCTAATTATGATGGACAGCCTTTTGTTTGCCTCATTGAACTCGTTTTAGATCTATCATGGCCGCCGCGTGAGAAAGGTCTATTGTTCCTATAGCCAGTGTAGTGAGTCTGTTAGAGACTAATCTAAGAGACTACTTCTCTGATTATTCAATTGTGTATGGTCACCACTGATCAGCCACTCCAGCTCAGTTCCGTCTCTTGCTACATTATGTAATTGAACACCAGATTGTGTCTGCTGCTTTATATTATCAGTAACCATGGTGACAGTTGTCTGGTCCAAGTCATCGACCTCCTTTGCAGGAGAACAACAAGAAGAAACGTAGCAGCAAAAACAATGAGACTTTGAGACTTTATTTGAAGATCCATTAGTGACGTGCCCTGGGGCACGCCACTAATCTTCCTGGACTTCATACAGACAACATACTAGTACATACAGTGATCATTATTTACATACATGTCAATTAAAAACAATCAGCCATGCCATCAATATATACACAGTGCATAAAAAGGAGCAGTCAATACATAATATATACACAATACACAAGTCGATGGAATAGCCAAGATCTATTTACAAGTTTCAATTCAGACTGGGGATCAGATCACAGAGACCCTTTTTGAAAGATCTTACAGATTGGGCAGACTGTAGTGCCATAGGCAGCTGGTTCCACATTGATGTTGCTCTATACCTAAAGGTTCTTTTCAAGGAGTTTGTCCTAGGTTTGTCCAACTTGAAAGTTCTACCTGAAGCAAAGCGAGTACAGTAATTGTGCTGTTTCTTAACAGAAGACAGTCATTGGTCAACACAATTCTCCTGAATACAGTTCCATTCCGTGAAGGTAAACATAATAAACAACGAACATAGTCTGCGTAGTAGTCTTTGGGGACAAACCTATACATTTTGGTATGTCCGTTGTTATATCGACAGTTTTGACCTCAATGTGTTACAATGCATAATCTCGACTGATTTTGTAATCGTATGCCATGTGGGAATGCATAAGTTAAAGATACTTAGAGATGGTTGATATGTTGTACAGCTGTGTGAAGATCTGTAGCGAAATAAACCCAAAGATAACCTTTCTGGATGGCATTTATGTTGGTAGGTCCCACTAAACCAGCCTCCGTAGTTACCTCCATATTTTGATGGAAAATGGTGGAAACAAATGAAAATGGAACGAGACATACAAGATAGAACAGTTTTTCATTGCGTTCTTTTAGCAGAGAAAGGCCTCATTGACTTAAAACATTTGGTTGACATCCGCCTGTTCTCCTGAAAAAAAAAAGAAAACTGTTGACACATGTCACCCCATATCATCCTTGGTCCATCAGAATATAATGATTACCGGAGGACCTGCACTCCAGGGTGGGGCACACGGTCAGGGCATGGGTCCACTGCGCCTTTGTTTCCTCGTGTCAACAATGGCAATATGAACATGATTGAAATAGCGACGATTGTCTCTCACAGTGTTACTGGAGGTGGTCTGGATATTTAGTCCTGTGGTTTAACAGCTTTTTGTTTTGTTTTTGCATGGACGGCTAGCAGGGCTCACTCATTCGAACATATGGTTAAACACACTGAAGGTGAACCCTACATGTGTGGGGAGTGTGGATTCAGGACGGCTAAGAGGTTTCACCTGTCCGAACATTTGGTTAAACACACAACTTAATCGCTACATGTCTAGCCTTACCGTACTTAAGAGGTGCCCTATAAATGTGACCAGTGTGACGATTCTACTGCTGTGAAAGCCAGTTTAGACAGACTGACTAAGCACACTCGGGACAGACCCTACTCTCCAAGCAGAGGTTAGGCTCTGGCTGTTTTTTCAACATATTTTTTAGTCGTTTATCGGGCTTTCTATTTTGTCATTTTTTGGCTGTGTCCAACCTAGGTTGAAAAAAACAGGCAGAGCCTCCTCTGCTTGGAGAGTAGACAAGACCCTACATTTGTGGACAATGCGAATACAGGACGGCCCATAGCACTCACCTATGCAGACATATGAGAACACATACAGGCAAAAGCCCTACAAATGTGACCAATTCAACTATTCATCTGCAACAAAATGTAATTTGATCCAACACATGTTTAAACATACCGGTGACGAATGCTACAGTTGAGAGAAGTGTGGCTACTGCGCAGGCACAACAATTTACCTCTTCAGCCGTATAAGAAGGCATACACGTGTAAAACCATACAAATATTACAATTGCGAATATTGTGTAGTACATAACTTTGGGTGGCCACCAAGCACATCACACTACTAAAAAGCATAAATATTTATTCATAGATGAGTTTTTGCAAGTTCTTACCCGAGGGCCATTTACAATTGCAAGTATAAAGAGGAAAAGACAAGGAAATAATGAAGCGCCATATAGTATAGTACTAGTAGCTGACTACTCTGATGATATATGTATTTTTTATGTAGATATATCCGGAGCAATAGTATACTTGTATAGATAAGTTTCACTTCACTACTGTTAACCTGGATTTATAACCTTCATAAACGTAGTAGTTAATGTATGCTAAAATGTAGTTTGAAATAACGCTGCATATTTGAGCAACAACATAGATTTATAGTCATTAACACGTTGCATTATGCAATAATATGATATGTGACAGTACAGTGGTGGTATGTTTGATTATTTTGTAATATAGCTGTATCTACTTGAGTACAAAATTCCATATAACCTTATTAGCTCACATAGACAGGTAAATATGGCCGCGTCTATTTTGTTATTCTATTGCAACTCCTTCACCATAGCTGACAAATAAGATACAAAATAGCCTCACGATATGTATATTGCCTCTTACCGATTAGCCTGAGTGCGTAATTGACATAAGTAATACCATGATCTACGTATTCATTGATAGAATTATAAATACCTGCTGAATGCACAAGTCACCTAATGGTCTTATTAAAGAATACACAGTTACATAGCGATACATACTGGGTTATCTAAAATATGCATGTAGTCAGGTTGTAAGCTAAATACAGAGTCATGAAACGTACGCCAGAAAACTTTAGTATTATCTTGATTAAAACAGTCTACTAGTAACTTGCTGTAGCCCCCTCCTCAGACATTTCTTCTTGCACCAGGAAGCTTGCAGCATACTTATCACATGTTTTAAGCACGGAGTGAAACTTGACACATGCCCTTTCACCTTTGGCCTCCAGAATGTCCAGCAGCTCGCGCGCTGCACCCTGGGGAGTCCTGGCTGCCCAAATGCGGTCGTTCTCGTCCAAGTTGATGACGTCATCAGCGCGTAGGTGGTCCAGGATGGGGTTGATGTGACGTAGGGTCTCCACCAGCTCCGGCCTCTTCCGGGCTACCCGTCCCAGCATGCCTGTCGTGAGGCAAATAAACTTCAATCAACTGAACTAATCATTCCTGCTTTTATTTGGCCAACTTTGAATAAGAAAACTGCGTCTTTCAAGACAGATAAAACAGTTTCAACAGTGTGTCAAGTTATCTACTGAGAGAAAATCCCTGAAACAATGATTTGAAAACTTTAGATTTTGTACAGAATGACGAAGCTTTATAAGTATAAATCATTTGTGTTCGTCTTAATCTAACGTAATGGTTAAACTAGCTCCAGTCTGAGAACAGCCAAGATTTCATCATTATCTTGGACGGACACTTCAGACTTTTTCTTCAGCATCTCACTGAAAGGAGGAGTAAACACTCACCTCTTAGGTTACCGGGATGCAGCAGGAGATCCTTGACCTTTTCCGGGACGTTTCTCTGAGGATGGACGAGGTTCTCGCCTTTTGCTGCGGCCGCCTCCAGCTCTTCCCTGCTGTAGGCGTGAGGCTGCGGTCTGTGTTCCCGGAGGTCCAGGGCGCTGAGCACCATGTCCCGTGACCTGGATCCGGGGCTGGTCTCGTGGAGTAGGCGGTACGTCATGTCCTTCGGGAGGTCCATGATGGACTTGCAGTCCTCCCTGTTGCCATCGTTGCTCCTGACGAAGATGTTGATTTGTCTCTTGTCCTGAGTGATCTGCAGCAGCGCTTCGGCCCTCCCGTCGGTACATTTGGCGCTGTTCTTCCACAAGAGAGGCCGACTGAGCTTGTCCGGGTGAGCCTGCATCAACAGCGTCTGCAGTCGCGGGAACAGGTCGCACGAGAAGCTGTCGATCTCCGTGCGGCATCGGATCTGCAGACCGAAGTAGACAGCCTTGCTGGACACAGGAGACCACGCCGCCTCTTTTATCTCCTGCTGCAGCAGGCTTGGGAGGATGAAGATGCGACCGTCGTACGTGTGGCAGAGCTGGAAGTCCTGGAGGAGTTTGATCAGCAGAGGGATGTCGGCAACGGCACTGAAGACACGGGCAAGCTCCTCAAGGGTGACGTGGTCCTCGGCAGTCCGATTTATCTTGTCAATGATCTTGTCGAAGTTGTCTGGAGCAAGCAGGGGCCCGAAAACGGATGTAAATAACCACTGGGGGTCCAGCACTACCGACGATTTGGCTTCATGGCGAAGGGAGATGATCTAAGTCAGAAATTGGGGCAAATAAAAAGAAAAAAAATGAACAGGAATGTTTTTTTTTCTACTGTTTAAAATGCTTTACGCCTTGCATGACTTCAAAGAGAGTGCCATAGTGCTTATTCTTTATCAGAAAGCTACAGTTGAAGTAATTTGGTATGAGCTGTTACTGGAAAAATAGAGTGACGGGAATTAACCACGCGTATTACAGTCATACTAGCAGAGATACTTAAAAAATTACCTCCCCCTCGTCGTGTAGGTAAGATGACGCCAGCTGTACAATGCGTTCCTTGACGGTGCCATAAGTTGCCGTCACCATAGATGTCAAATACTCCTGCCATGCCATCACTGGGAACGCCTTCCTCTTCTGCCTCCAGCCTTGAATTTCTGCCAGCAACTTAACGCAGACCTTGGGGACCTTTGGTCTTTGCTGTGAGGAGCAATAGAAATGTGACTTCTTTTCTCAATTAGCGAAACATTTTCTTTTTAAACGCAAATAAGTAGACAAGAAACAGAATAGTCTGAAGAATGAAGAAATATATTATTTAGTCATAAACATTTGAGGCCGCCACGCCACCTATTGGTGAGAACCTATATTCAGACTTAAAAGTGCGGCAGAAACAATTATAGATAAGGAAAAGAATTATGGCTTTGGTACAAAGTCAGTACCTTCATTATGTCGTCATTGAATGATGCCAGCACCTCTCGCAGCCGCTGTAAATCAGGAGACCCCGCTTCAAGGCAGTTGATGAGGAACACCTCCTGGGACACAATCAGTGACTCCTGGAACAGTTTCCTGTAGTGTTCTACAAGAGCTGTCGCTCGGCTTCGACCTACAGGTACAAGCGGTATTGACATTTCACGAATACTTATAAGGGTTACAGGAGTGTTGAATACTGGGGTAGATTGACCAAGCAGCAGGAGAATCAAGCCTTGTATACTATGTAACATATTTCAACATAGGCACACTCCGAATTTACCTTACCTGCTTGCTTGTCATTTAGCTTGTCCGCATGACTGGCGATCAGGACAATCCGGGGTTTGTTGGTGGGATCTGCGTTACTGCAGTGGATGAAGCTCAGCCAACCGTGGACCTGCGAATAAAACTTTATCAATGCTTTAATATTATAGGGAACGATGAGATGTATCAGGATCAGATGCAGGATTTGAAGCAAGATAGCCTTTCCTTAACAGCCACATCTGACAGTGCTTTAATCCATAACCTTTGCCTCACAATACAACTAAATCAGCTTTGGCACAGTTTGGCACTGAAACGTTGAACTGGATACTTTCATCCATGATCTTGTCCTACCTGCCGTTTCTGTTCGTCCTCTCCATCTGTGATTTTGTAGACGACAGGGAAGATGGCGTTAGTGGTGCGGAGCAGCATGGCGTGTGTGACGTAGAACTGCGCCTGTCCTGCGAAGTCATGCAGACTCAGTCTGCCGATTCCCCGCACGATTTTACCGGATACGTGCACCCCTGGGGTGGGGTTATAGACGTCTTGTCTTCTGAACTTCCTCCTGATGTTCCAGATAACACTCACGATGAAACCCGTCTGGAAATGTTTGTAGTAATTTCACTGATTTGAAATTACTTCAGAATCTGAATCATTCCGCGCTTTGGAATTCACGGTATGGATGTGAAACACATCGTTACATTTCTTTGTCAAATATGCTATTAGAACTGAAACTTTTCCTGAAAAATATTTCAATTTAGGTTGTCACCTTTTTCAGAATTGCTCGCAAAGATGTTTTGCCGACCTGCCCGTCTCCACAGAGAAACAGTTTGACTGTTGTCCCCTCCTCAGACCCCACGGAGGAGACCAGCTCTTTGTACTCCGTCTGCTTCCGTGTTGCTGTCTACGGGGTGATGGGTTAACATTTATGTCATACAATTAGTTGCATGTCCTAATGATTCTATATATGTATCAATAACTTGATGGATATATAGACAAAGAAGGACATTGCCTTGTTTCAAAATGTTACGATGTATTCTATCCTGTTACGATGTATTCTACTGTCTGTGTATGTGGTTGCTATGTGACTGTGTGGATATTAGAAAGAGCTGCTGTCGTGGTACAAACTTGTGAACTCTTGGCGGAATGTAGTTCAAATTAGGCCAGTAATGAAAAACTGCATAACCTACCTCTAACAAGAATTGTATATCTCTGCCCAGTCCTGCAACAACGCCAACGTCAGCCGGTCGCCTGTGTTCCTAAAATCAGATAACAAGTGGAAATTATGTACTAGTTTTATCCTATAAAATCAGCTTTCCTATATTATCACTTTTGTGGGGTAACTCAAAGATGGCATCTGCGCTCCCTGGATTAGAGCGAAGCTATGATGACAAAATTGTTCTGATGAATATTGGATATATAGTAATAAAAGTATTTAACATATAACGGCTTTACCTTGTTAGTCACATTAAGATCAGCTCCATGTTTAATGAGCAACTCCACAATTTTGTCATGACCTCTCCAACACACATGATGTAGGCCTGTGTCTCCGTCCTGTAGCACAAAAGCAATATATATAATATAATGTCAACAACAAAAGTCATGAGCAGGTACCTGGTAATATCACATGGTCAGACTGTGTGGACAAATCACAAACCTCAATGTCTATTAGTTGTACAGTCATAACGACATAAGTATTGTTAATGGAGAGGAAAGCATTGTATTGATGTTTGATCAATAATGTAACAATTATAGTGACGGATTCGGTTTAATCATACCATACCAAGGGGTTCTATTTGATTTGATTGTAAGTTGGACTTGTTTATAGTGTATTGTAATCATTTTAGCGTTTTTAATCATTCTATCACGGATCATTAACCTTTAATTAATCAACATTTGTGTTATAAGCTGTTAGTTTATACGTTCTTACCACGTTAGCCACATTGAGATCAGCTCCGTTTTTGATGAGTAGATCCACAACCTTGTCATGACCTCCCCAACACGCCCCGTGTAGGGCCGTGTTTCCGTGCTGCAACACAGCAGTTATAGCAATGGTTACAACAAAGGACTGATGAAAAAACGTATGTCTTTTTATATCATACGATCGGAATTGTGGCCCAATCACTAACCTCCATTTTAATGGCCAAACAGCCATAACGACAAGCATTGTTGATGCGGAAGAAAGCCATGTATAATCGGTCAATAATGCACTCATGCAGCAATGAAGGCGATTAGAATTCAGTTGTTATCATAACATAATCGGTGGTTCTATTTTATCTAAATGTCCTTTGAAATTGTTCGCAGATCCAGTTATAATCATAACATTGCAGGGAGTTCCTAACCATTTTAGACGTGTCTTCCCTCAGCTCACTTCATTCTGTGACTATGAATTTTCTCTATGAAGACTCGTTTTACCCTTTCTGTTTCCAGCGACCTACTTACGCCTGTTAGTGATCTATAAACACCGAGTGAGCGAGTGCGTATACACCTCAGGACGGACCATTAACCTTAAATAAATCGGCTGATAGATTACGTTCTTACCTTGTTAGTCACATTGAGATCAGCTTTGTTCTTGATGAGCAGCTCCACAATGTTGTCACGACCTTCTGTGCACGCTTCATGAAGAACCGTCTTTCCTTTCTGCAACACAGCAGTTAAAGCAATGGTCACAACAGAGGTTCTAATACCTTATTCTGAATTGTTTACAGTGCAATGAAAACATAGTAAGATATGCTTCCAATCTTTCTTTAAAGAGTTGACTTGTGTCAGCTCACTTTATGTTGTCTGAAGGAATTACCTGTATGATAGTAACGTAAATAACCCACTTTCCCATCGGTGTTTTCGGTGACATAATGCCTGGTCAGTGATATATTATCGAGCAAAGGTATTATGCCTGTGTAATAAACTTGGGCTGGTCATTAACCTTAAATTAATCTGCCCTTTGTTATACGTTGTTAGTTAACCCTCATATACCCTACCTTTTGTTTTTTGTGACTAGAATGACTGAGTGAGAGTGTAGAAGATATTTATCGACAAAGTCCCGGAAGAAATTTTGTTTCAGATCAAAAAGGTTCAAATTGCACTTCAAATTTGCACCTCTATTCGGGTGTTTTAGGATTACTAGTAAGTCCTTACATTGTCAATAACATTAAGATCAACTCCGTTCTCGATAAGCAGCTCCACAATCTTGTCATGGCTGCCTTCACACGCTTTATGCAGAACTGTGTCTCCGTCCTGTAGCACAGCAATGAAAGTAAATGTCTGGTAATATCACAAGGACAGCCTGTGTTCACCAACCATTAATTTACATGTCTATAGTTATGCAGCCAGCACGTCAAATGAAGGATTTATGAAGAGGAAAGCCATGTGTCAGTAAGGGGGGGGGGGTGCTAAGTTATCATCATAGCTAAACAGGGAGTTTCAATTAGATTTACTTTTGACTTGTTTACAGTGCAATTAAAACATTTGAAAGATGAGTTCTCTTCGAAGCGTGTGTGATGTCCTCAGGAACTCATAAATGACAAGCGAGCCTCTACTGTTCTCTCGGTGGTACTCACAAAACCCTTTGTATTGACGCCTAGTCCTTCCTCCAGCCCCCTCCGGACTTTCTCCACATCTCCTTCCCCAGCAGCCCTGAGAAAGTTCCAATCTTCCATGATCACTTTTCTAGAACCTATTTCATATGAAATACAAATACGATTTAAGAGTGATCCTCTGAATGAATCACCTTCACAATGTAGAAAAAAATCCACTCAGTGCCCTGTAGATGTTACTGCTGGAGTGAAAAATAAAATGTAGCAACATCAATGTACATCTAAACCGCTTCAGTGATAACAGTTAACTTATATACTGAGATTACAATGCAATCTACATAGCTTGAAATTCTATGTATTCTTGGTCTTGCTGACAGATGTTATCAATGTCGCGTAATGCATATGTGTTCTGTACGCAACACCTTCAATGATGTTAATGTGACACAGTAAAGTTTTGTTTTAGGCCAGAGTGCATTTTTACGATTTACAAATAAGGCGTGTTTTCCTTGAATTTGTTGAACTCACATTGGCTGTTGTCTAGTATTTAGTGATCAAACACATCACATACAAATTTACCACCAGCATCATGGTAGCATCATTATTGGTTCACGATTTTCAACGTTGGCTGGGTTCTCTTGTGCCGGGAAAGGGAGTTTGCAAACTCCCTTCAAACCTCC
>NC_049986.1:20850280-20944896 GCF_000003815.2 Branchiostoma floridae | reverse complement strand
TGAAACGAAGTCGAAAGTTGCGCACGCATTCGTAATAAACAAGGGACAATTATCCTAGTGGTCTTATTACAGGTTTCGCTATTTGACGATTGTAAGGCTTTGGATGGCCGTTGCGATCTTCGGATTTTGACATTTTCTTACCGCCCAGCGTTTTATTCAGGTTTCAACAAAACAATACACTGTGGAACGCTAGGCAGCGAGGCTGGTATCGTGACCACAGACATATACATGTACATATACATACATATACAAATACAATACAAAATCATCATCTTTAAGGCAAAAGCAGGCCTTCTGTCCATTCTGGGTATACCTTCTCCGCTCTTTCGGCGCTGTAGTGCCATCATGGATTACCAGTCGGCGCTTCAGTACCGCCTGAAGTTCCTGACACAAATAATACTATAAAACAAAATGCAATGATCATTCCTTCAAAATATGCTACCGTATTACATTTTCCCCTGACATTCAAATGTAAATCTGTCTATATCTATTGGCAAATACTGATTTCTATGCTTGAAATAAAAGCACGTACTACTTGGAAATAAATTATTCAATTTACGGAAAGGACCACCAAAGGATTCATAGATAAATAAAAGAGGTTATAGTATGTACATACTTCTGGTACAATCAAAACTATCATACCGAACCCCTTGTCTCGATGTTAAGTGTTGCTGTTACATGTCTATTTACTCCATCTAGTCCATGTATGCGTAAGCAGATACCCAAGTCCTCACCTCAGAGTTTGCTTAGCATAATTGAGCTAGTCCCAGCTGACCACCCCGACGTCCAGGTAGGCAGACCCTTCAGACATGAAGACCTTCTCAGGGCCGCCCGTCTCCCTGACATTCGTTCTATGGCAGATTCATCGTGAAAAAGAAAACAAATGTACAAAGTATATACTACAAGCATGCCCTGAAGTTAAACAATTTCTGAAGGCCTTGTCCCTACGTAAGTGTACCCGTCTGGCAAGTTTTGACGTCATTGAAGTTTTGACGTCATTGCAGGTTTTGACGTCGTTGGATCGGAGAGCGATCTTGGCTGACAGCTTGCGAGTGGATCTATGACAGTTGGTGTTTTTTAAATAGCTGTACAAGCTGATTTCGCAAGCTTACATTCTCAGTAGGCCTGAAATGTCATTGAAACAAGTTAAAGGTGTACACAAATCGCATCTCAAATCAACCATAAAACACAAACATCGTCTGAAGGCGTGTCTCAACATGAGCGTACTCGTCGGACAACTTCTGATGTCATGACAGACATGTTAGATGGGTGTGCTTATGACTTGCAGTTGTCAGGTGATTTTCCAACTGTTTTTAGAATGGATCTAAAACATTAACTTTACTAGATATTTACTCAGTTATACTAACATTATTGTGCAAGAGTTAAAAATGTACATACTTCGCATCTCAAATCAAACATAAAACACACAACATCGCCCAGTGTTGCAGATCACCCCTCGTGAATTATGGACTCTTCCAGCATGACCAGTGAAAGATGCCCGAGGACGTCACTTCGATTATGTTTACTCCAGTGGTCATGACAGAATCGCCCGAGGTTTGTTTGAAGGCCACGGCACTATCAGAATATATCTGTATGTGACATCCAATGAAAACATTCATTTATTATATGTATCCCGTGTTCATTTCTATTATTAAACTTAAGTGTCCATGACAAAAACGCCCAGGCTTTGTTAGCGACCAGTCCTGCAAAAATCCCAACATTGTGAAGTGTTTGCAGAACGCCCCTCAACAGTGGTTTCTTCCGAAGCGACCTATTTACTTGACCTTTGACCTTCGAATCTTCTGTCGAACATACATTCGAATCTTCCGTTGAACGTACCTTCGAATCTTCTGTCGAACATCTGCCATAACGAACACAACATTTATTTCTTGTCTGACACGATTTCAGCGCACTGTAAAGTCAACATTCCAAGCTAACAGGTAAGTTCCTGCAGACTCCTGTGTTCGCTCGTAACATTGATATGTTTTCTAGAAAAGCATCTAAAGTTTGGCTCTACGTGGTGAGAGGGGTAACGGATGAAACGTTAGAGATCGTTAGAGAGTCGTTCATGTCATAAAATTGGTGACATCCCATACCAGGGGCTCGCAGTAGTGGTGGTGGTAATTTAATTTAGTTTGGGCTGCTGCAGTGGTTGGGGACTGCTTTTAGGAGATGCTGGGTGGAACATACAGACACCTAAGACTCAACTCTAGTTTATTTCAAGCGTTAGAATAGGACGCTAACGTCGCCGTTCTAACTTCGAACGGCCGATCCCGTATGCATGCGCAGGTACGGTTGTCAAGCGACCATATATCTAAGAAATGGCATTCTCCTAATATTCTTATTCTCGTACCAACTGGCTGACGTGTAAAAAATTCCATTTGCACGCAATGTGATTAAAGGGACATAATGTAACATTAAAGTCACTGTTTTCGGTCATTTCTCTACATAATTAGTTGAGTCTACCTTATTACACTGCACAGCAATATTTACAACGTATGGATACGACTTTGTTGAGCCGTGAGGATGTCTTGAAATATGCGCACTTCCCTCCGCCGCTTGAGTTGTCCGCCATTTTATTCAACTCGCCGGCGAGCCAAAGTGCGCTTTAGAACGCGTTCGGTGGTTCGCTCGAATCATTACTGAAGTTTGTTGAAAGTCCCGCTACGCTCCGAAGATCTGCGACCGCAACGGTTGATTCGGAAATCTACGGTCGGCTTACTTCCGGTAGGCTACCCGGAAGTAAGTGAATTTGGTCGCGGCTTACTTTGACGTTGTTAATTAGCACTAGAAATGTGATAAAATGACGCAGATAAGTTAGAAATAAGTTGCAAATGTCAATCTGAATGGAGATTTTCAAGTTCAGAACATTTGAAATTTTGGCGCCATATTTTTACATTATGTCCCTTTAAATCTCAGGTTGTTAAATTTATGATTATGATTGTCGGAGCTTCCAAATGTTGATCACATTGTTCAATTGATATCCTACTGTTCCATGATATATGTTGATAAAGGTAAATATAGGCTGTAATGGCATCGTTTAACTTTTTTTTATAAATGAATGGTTTTAGAAATGGAGGAGAGAAGCTGTGAGATTCCTGTGGACAAGCTCCTGACGGTACACCCTGATAACGAGGCAACCCTAAGTGAGGACCAGATGCAGACAGCAGACACGAGAAGGCAGCAGGACAAGGAAAGGGAGAATCCATGTGAGGAAACCTGCTGTGTAGGCGCTACCCAGTCGGATAACAGGACAGGCAGCGGAGTGGACCAGACAACAAGCACTGGAAGGCAGCAGGACATTAAAATTAAAAAGGAGAGTCCATGTGAGGAAACCTGCAGTGTAGGCTCTACCCAGTCTGATAACGAAACAGACAGCAGAGAGGAACAGACAACAGGCACGGGAAGGCAGCAGGACAAAGACAAGGATGACGACATTAAGTGCGAGGAAACGTATGGGTTAGACTCTGGAAACGTACATGTACAAGTCCGTGCAGAGCAGACGGACAGGCTTCCAAAGAAACGCTACAAATGTACTGAGTGTGACTATAGGGCAATCTCAATTTCTAGCCTATTAATGCATACAAGAAAACATACAGGTGAGAAACCCTATAAATGTGACCAGTGCGAATACTCTAATGCATGGAAAGGCCATTTAGGCCGGCACATGGCTAAACATACTGGAGAGAAACCCTACATTTGCGGGGAGTGTGGACACAGAACATGCGACAGATCTGCAATGTTCGTACATATGAGAAGACACGCAAATTACAAGCCGTATAAATGTGCCCAGTGTGAGTATTCAACTGTGCGAAAATGTGACTTGGACCGACACATGACTAAACACTCTGGTGAAAAACCCTACATGTGCGGGGAGTGCGGATACAGGACGGCTGAGAGGTCTCGCCTAGTCGAACATATGACAAAACATACAGGTAGCGAGCCCTATGAATGTAGCACGTGTGACTATTCGACTGTACGAAAAAGTGATTTGAAACGACACATGACTACACACTCTGTCGAGAAGCCCTACATGTGTGGGGAGTGCGGGTACAGGACGACTGACATGTCTCACTTAGCCGTTCACATGAAAAGACATACAGGAGAGAAGTCGTACAAATGTGACCAGTGCGACTATTCTGCTGCGCGGAAAGACTTTTTAGACCGACACATGGCTAAACACTCGGGTGTAAAACCCTACATGTGTGGTTATTGCGGGTACAGGACAGCAGACAAGTATTACATAGCCGCACATATGAGAAGACATACAGGTAGCAAGCCCTATAAATGTACGGAGTGTGACTATTCAACTGCACGAAAGGGTGATTTGAAAGAACACATGACTACACACTCTGGCGAGAAGCCTTACATGTGTGGTGAGTGTGGGTACAGGACGGCTGATAGGTCTCACCTGGCCGTACATATGACAGGTTGCAAGCCCTATAAATGCACCGACTGTGACTATTTAGCCGCAACAAAAAACTATTTGAACCGACATATGTGGACTAAACACCGGTGAAAACCCTATTTTTGTGGGTAGTGAGGATACAGGGCTTCTGATAGGTCCATCCTAGCCGTTCATATGAGAAAACATACTAAAGAGATCCCCTACAAATGTGAGCAGTGCGAATATTCTATTGCACAGAAATGTCATCGAGACATCACATGGCAAACACTGGTGAAAACCCTAAATGTGTGGTAAATGTGAGCACAAGACGTACAACAGGCAAATCTACTGGTACCCTTTTTGTAAATACGTAAAGACATCCAGTTGAAATACCTTCCAAAGAATGCTGGCACTATGTAGCACAGAAAAGCACATTATTTTGCCACCAAGCACAAGAACAACACACTGGTGAAACACTCTAGATGTGTGTTCATGTTCATGTAAATACGTTACTCTATCAAAGTATATTGCAAATCCATTTATCTTCTAATTTTCACGAATTGACAGTTGCTTTGCACAGCCCTTCAGCATTTGAACTGTTGGTATTTTTGTTCGCAAATGTAAAAAAATATATTAAAAATGGTAATGTTAAGAGATAAACGTTCACTTAGTTAAACCCAATTGTTTTACAAAACGGTCGAAACACAACGGACACTGTGTATACTATAGTACTGTTGTGTAGTAAGACCAATGTATGCATGTGCAGCTTTCTAGTACTAGTATTAGGTTGAGAGTATAAGGAAAGGGGAGGGGTGGTGGTGACCTATTTTGTTTGGGAAAGGGAGATGTAGGGAGCTCGAGGAAGAGTGGTAAAAAGTTAGTAGAAATAAAGTACCACGAATATTTGAATATATTCATGCCTGTTCACACTCATTTATGTTTCTAATGTTTGAAGATTCACAGTTTAACAATGTGGTGAGCTGAGGCATGTCCTCAAAATGTTCGATTCGCGATGGTCAAACAATGCCAAAACATGTAGGTAACGTAGCCGTTGAAGTGAAAATAAACACGCCTAAGTCTATGTTTTTGGGTTGTTGCAATTGTTTATTTTGTTCGTAGATGAGAAATCGACAGGACACTGGTACTACAAAATCAGTCTGAAGCACCAACGTGACTTGTACTCTATGACAGGGTCCTTTATAGTCGGGAAGGGAAAGTAGATTGGTCAATTGGGATACCCCCTCCAGGTAAAGTAATACAGAAGAACTTTATTGCACGACAATTGTACATGGTACAAAGTATGGCAACAATTATTACATAAAGTACAAAATATATATAGAGAGTATAGGATAAAGCTTAACATCATAGTCAACATAACAATAAGGGCTAACATGCATAATTCATCCATACAGTATCATAATGAAGTAGGCGTATCATTAGCTTCAGTAGGCTTTCTAATAGCAAAGCAGTCCTTGATATATTTGCCTATTTATACATGTTTGTCCAGTAGACTTTGATGACAGTCAGTTGGAGCCATGAAATGCACCTGGTTTCGCAGTTTGAAATGGCCAAAAAACTCGAAGGATTTGTTTTTGTGCCCATTGGAGGAATGTACAACACACTGCAACTGCAACGATAGACCAAGCACAGGCGCGACTCACATAGTACAGTCCGACATTTGTGGTTTCAATTGGGTAATCAGGTTTGTAAACTTTGACCTTTGATACCGGAAGCACTGACCCGTAATTGTGCCTGCCCACCATCTTGAACTGCGGCGTAAACATCTTTTACGTAAATCAAAGACTATTTTGAAGATTTGTCAACGCTCTGCTGATCCTGCAAGTACACCAAAGCACAGGTAAGACGTTCGTTGGCTACCGATGTCCACTAATTGATGCTAATGAGACAGTAAGAAAGTAGCACGAAAGTAGTGGGGTGTAGCCTGGGTACCATCCGGATAGTAGTTCGCTTCTACGTTCGCTTCTGCTATGTGAAGCGACTGTATATAGTGTATAGTGAATGTCAGAGCTAGAAGCGACGGTATATAGTATATAATGAACGCCGGAGCGAACTACTTTCCGGATGGTACCCAGGCTAAGTGGGGTGGGGGTGGGGAGGAGAATCTCATCATGATTATGAAGGAGGGATCGATCATGGAGAATAGCTTTGAGTATAACAAAGGAGGGTCCTTGATATACACATTATGGGCAAATGAACCAGAAGTCGAAAATTCATATGTAACTCCAAGCAGTCTCGTTTGCAGACATCATAAAACAAGACGAATTTGATTTCGTGTCTTCAGACAGTTCCAATATAAATATAGCCCTTCAAGAATTTACCCAAACGTAAAGTTCACGACAGGGGTAAGGATACACGCAAGAAAGGGTTTGGCAATGAATATTGCATGACGAAATCTGACGTATGTATTGTTGTTCTGGGATAAAAGCATGCACATTGATTGTAATTTGTATGGTAACTTTCTTTTAATTCTGTTAGTTATGTTCTATGCGTATGTTTGCAGTTGTTAGAAATGGCCGAAAGAAGCTGTGCGATTCCTGTGGACGGACTGTCAACTAAACACCCGGGGAATGAGACAAACGGCAGCGAGAAATTAGACACGGAGAAGCAGCAGAACAAGGAAGGGGGCTTTTTATATGAGGAAACATTCGAGGTACAATCCATCCATCCAGACCAACAGATGGCTAGCCACTCCGTAGAAAGCCCCAACCAGTGTGGAGAATGCGGATACAGGGCGTATGACAGGTCGTACTTAACCAAGCATATGAGAATCCATACAAGAGAGAGACCTTATAAGTGTGACCAGTGCGACTATGCTGCTGCATATAAAAGCTTTTTCGACCGACACATGGCTAAACACGCCAGAGAGGAAAACTACAAGTGTGGAGAATGCGGGTACAGGACGACTCACAGGTCTTCCTTTTTCCGACATATGACAATACATTCAGGTGAAAAGCCCTTCAAATGTGACCAGTGCGACTATTCTTCTGTAAGGCAATCATCTTTAGACCAACACATGGTTTATAGACATTCAGGAGAAAAACCCTACATGTGCGGGGAGTGCGGGCACAGGGCGGCTTCAAAGAACAACCTATCCCGACATATGAGGATACATTTAAAGCCCTATAAGTGTGACCAGTGTGACTATTCGTCCACGGACAAAGAGCGTTTAGACCGACACATGCTTAAACATACCAGTGAGAAACCTTACATGTGTGGGGAGTGCGAATACAGAACGGCTAGTAGGTCTAACTTAGCTAAACACGTGAGAAAGCATTCAAGCGAGAAACCCTACAAATGTGACCAGTGCGACTTTTCGTCTTTATACGAATCAAGTTTACGCGACCACATGGGCAGACATACTGGTATTAAACCTCATGTTTGTGGGAAATGTGGATTTCGGACTGCTCACAAGTCCTACATGTCCAAACATATGAGGACACATACGGGTGAGAAACCATACAAGTGTGATCAGTGCGACTATTCTGCTGCACAGAAAGGTGCCGTAGACCGACACATGATTACGCACACTGGAGAAAAACCTTACATGTGTGGGGAGTGTGGGTACAGGGCGGCTAGAAAACATCAACTTTTAGACCATATCAGAAGGCACACAGGCGAAAAACCCTACAAATGTGGCCTGTGCGATTTTTCTTCATCGTGGAAGAAGTGTTTAGATCTACACATGATCATGCACGCTGGTGATAAACCCTACATGTGTGGAGAGTGTGGGTTCAGAACGAATGACAAGTCCTTTCTGTCAAAACATATGAGAAGACATACAGGTGAGAAACCCTACAAGTGTGGCCAGTGTGACTATTCTGCTGCACATAAATATTCTTTAGAACTACACATGGCTAAACACACCGACGACAAACCCTACGTGTGTTCGGAATGCGGATACAGGGCGGCTGTAAAGTCCTACCTGTCCAAACATATAAGAACCAAACATAGAAACCATAATTAAAGGTGTAAAGTCGTAGCAGTGAGACTATTCTGTTGTACGAAGATACAGTTTGGACACAAGACCGCACACAACCCTTCCTTTGTAAGGAACGTATTATCATGCTTGTCTTTTAGTGCCTGTCTTTTATGTATACATGGTCAAAACAAGTGTAAAATCTACATGTATAAAGTCACTCATCATCTATCCAGATGACGTACCACCTATCCGGACATGGTGAAAACCCCTACACGTTTGAGAGTGCAGGTTTACGGGGATATTTTACATTTAGCGTGGCATAAGTTGAAAATATAAAAACTTTTCTGTCCGACGGCATAAAGGAAATGGGACGAAATAGAAAGCCCGACAAAACACCTTAAAGCGCGTGAACAAAACAACAGCCTTAACCTCTGCTTAGAGAGTAAGAAAACGTCTAAAAATTGTGTTCATCAAAGTTTGCATTTTTGACATTATTTCCCTCGGAGGAAGCTCTTTTTAACTTACAGTTATACCCAGAAGTGTAAGTTCTGCGACGTTTGCCTCAGCAATGATTCTGGATGCCCCTCATATATGCATGTCTAATATAATAGTTGAATAATACTAACGTAACCACTGATAGTTGCTGTTGATACGATGATATTGTATTCCCCCATCTGGTAAAATGTTATTGATTAGATAAGACATTCTTTGCAACACATTGTAGCTTATAACTAGCCAAACGACTTTATAACACTGCATTGTCATTGATATTATGAGTATCTTCTTGTTCTTCTAGACTTCACTGCATCTCAGTGTTTTTCTTACTAGTATGCTATGCTTTCTTCATATCTGTTACATTACACAGAAACACTTAAGATTAAAGAGCTAATTCTTTTGTAATACAATTTTTAATGTGTTAATGTTTTCTTTATCATACCGACACATGACTACACACTCTGGTGAAAAACCCTACATTCGTGAGGAGTGCGGATACAGGACGGTTGAAAATGCGGGTACAGGGCTTCCGATAGGTTTAGCCTAGCCATACATATGAGAAGACAAACTAAAGAGAACACCTACAAATGTGAGCAGTGCGTCTATTCTGCTGCACAGAAATAACCTCCAGACCATCACATGGCAACACACAGGTGAAAACCCTACATGTGTGGTAAATGCGGACACGTACAGCAGTTACATCTACCCTATTTGTACATAAGTGAAGACATCCAGGTGGAATACCTTTCAAAGAAGGGGGCACTGTCCAGCACAGAAAGGCACTTTACTTTGCAACCTATATAGCTAGTGCAATACACTGGTGAAATGTGTGTTCATGTTCATGTAAATACTTTATTGAAGTATATGGAAATCCCATGTATATTACAGTTTTCACGAATTTGCAGTTACTTTGCACAGCCCTTCAGCTTTTGAACTGTTGGTAGTTTTGTTCGTAATGTAGAGAATATACAGTTAAATGGTAATGGTAAGAGTTAAATGATAATGTTAAGAGTTAAATGGTAATGTTAAGAGTTAAACATTCACTTAGTTTAATTTGTTTTACAAAACGGTCGCAACACAACGGACACTGTATAGTACGATTGTGTAGTTAGACCAATGTATGCATGTGCGGCTTTCTGTTATTGGGTTGCGAGTATAAGAAAAGGGGAGGGGGTGACCCATTGTTTTTTGGGAAAGGGAGAGGTAGTGAGCTCAAGGAAGAGTGGCATGGTAAAAGGTTAGAAGAAATAGACCACCACGAATATTTGAAGATTCATGCACTGTTCACACTCATTTATGTTCATAATAGTTGAAGATTCACAGTTAAGCAATGTGGTGAGCTGAGGCTTTTCTCCAAATGTTCCCAATGGGCAAGCAATGCCAATGCATGTAGGCAATGTAGCCGTTTGAAGTTGAAAATAAACAACGCATAAGACTATATTTTTGTGTTGTTGTTAACTACAATATCAGGTTGATGCTCCAATGTGACTTGTACTCTATATTCGGGAAGGGAAAGTGGATACCCCCTCCCGTGGTAAAGTAATACATGTTTGCCCGGCACACTTTGATGACAGTCAGTTGGATCCATGAAATTTACAACGTGTAGCGGTTTCAGAGTAGCGGTTTGAAATGACAAAAACACTTCAATTACTTTTTTTGGTGCGTGTTTGAGAAATCTACGGGAAACTACATCGGCAGACCAAGCACAGACATGACTCATACAGTATAGTCCGTCATTTCCGGTTTCAATTGGGTAATCAGGTTTGTAAACTTTGACCTCTGAATACCGGAAGCACTGACCCGTATTTGGGACCGCCCGCCATCTTGAACAAGTGCGTAAATATCTTTTCCGTAAATCAAAGACTATTTTCAAGACTTGTCAACTCTCTATTGCTCCTACAAGTACACCAAGCCTCAGGTAAGACGTTTGTTGACTACCTAAAGTTATGCCCACTAACATATGCTAATACTAGTATGACTGCTAGATAGCAGCTCAAAAGTATGTATGTGGGTGGGTGGGCACGGGTAAACTCACTTCATAGGCCCTGTGAGAATTTGGTCATACGCCACCCATTGTCAACAGACGGGAACGCACTAGCATGTCTGCACTCTCGGCCTTGTCTCAGCTTATCCGCAAATGCTACCATCGTGCTGTTTTCATCAGTATCTTAATGACAAATTTACCAACACTTTGACATGAATCACTACTTGTTAACATTTGGAGAACTTAATCTATGTTGGCGTAAATTGCATAAGAGCAAATTCTCACAGGAGTCTGCCCGTAGTGGGTTCGATTGGTGGGATGGGGTGATATGGGCGGGATTCTCACTGCGATTTTAAAGGTATAAGGCAGGGACAATAACCCAGTGAAATTAGCCAATCATTTATGTTGGAACTAAAGCCACGAAATCAAATTCGTCCGTCTTGTTGTATGGTGCATGTCCTAGACTGCTTGGCAAATGTAGTTTATGGGTCTACGGGAAACAACATCGGCAGACCAAGCACAGGCACGATTTCTGGTTCATGCGTCCATATATGGCTACACCAAAGATGTTACAATGACGTCCGTCAAGAATTTCATTTAGCCAAACACACAATAGTAGTTGTAATACACGAAATGATATGTTGGTTACTGCTTAAATGTTCTGGGATAAAAACGTACACATTGATAGTATGTATGGTAACGTTTTCTTTCTTTTGATTCTGTAAGTTATGTTGTTGTTGTTGTTGTTGTCCTCATTTAACGTCTATTATTTCGCTAGACGTGGTCTCTTGGTGCTGAGTAACACATGGTTCGCTTTTGAGTTAAGAGTCTCTCTTGGTATTTAACTCTTGGTTCTTTCAATCTTTGTGCTTGAGAGTTGCTGGAGGATTTTCTAGGAGAGTACGTCGAAACGGTGTGTACTCTTATGTTCTATATGTTTACTGTTTTTAGAAATGGCCGAAAGAAGCTGTGAGATTCCTGTGGACGGACTGTCAACTGAACACCCGGGGAATGAGACAAACGGCAGCGAGAAATTAGACACGGAAAAGCAGCAGAACAAGGAAGGGGGCGTTCCATGTGAGGAAACGTTCGAGGTACAATCCATCCATCCAGACCAACAGATGGCTAGCCACTCCGTAGAAAGCCCCAACCAGTGTGGAGAATGCGGATACAGGGCGTATGACAGGTCGTACTTAACCAAGCATATGAGAATCCATACAAGAGAGAGACCTTATAAGTGTGACCAGTGCGACTATGCTGCTGCATATAAAAGCTTTTTCGACCGACACATGGCTAAACACGCCAGAGAGGAAAACTACATTTGTGGAGAGTGTGGATACAGGACGGCTCACAGGTCTTCCTTTTTCCGACATATGAATATACATTCAGGTGTAAAGCCCTTCAAGTGTGACCAGTGCGACTATTCTTCTGTAAGGCAATCAACTTTAGACCAACACATGGTTTATAGACATTCAGGAGAAAAACCCTACATGTGCGGGGAGTGCGGACACAGGGTGGCTTCAAGGAACAACCTATCCCGACATATGAGGATACATTTAAGACCCTTTAGGTGTGACCAGTGTGACTATTCAGTTGCAGACAAAGGCCGCTTAGACCGACACATGCTTAAACACACTGGTGAGAAACTCTACACGTGTGTGGAGTGTGGATACAAAACGGATAATAGGTCTCACTTTGCTCAACATGTGGGAAAACATGCAAGCGACGAACCCTACAAATGTGACCAGTGCGACTTTTCTTCTGCATGGGAAAAGAGTTTACACCAACACATGATCAGACACACAGGTGCTAAACCTCACTTGTGTGGGGAATGTGGATTTAGGACGGCTCACAAGTCCTACATGTCCAAACATATGAGGACGCATACAGGTGAGAAACCTTACAAGTGTGATCAGTGTGACTATTCTTCGACACAAAAATGTGCTTTAGCCCGACACATGCATACGCACACTGGAGAAAAACCCTACATGTGTGGGCAGTGTGGGTACAGGGTGGCTACGAAACATCGCCTATCTGAACATATCAGAACGCATACTGGCGAGAAACCCTACAAATGTGACCAGTGCGACTTTTCCTCATCATGGAGAAAAAGTTTGCATCAACACAAGGCTATGCATGCTGGTGATAAACCCTACGTGTGCGGGGAGTGCGGGTTCAGGACGACCAACAAATCTAACCTTTCTCAACATATGAAAAGGCATACGGGTGAGAAACCTTACAAGTGTGGCCAGTGTGACTATTCTGCTGCACATAAATATTCTTTAGAACTACACATGGCTAAACACACCGACGACAAACCCTACGTGTGCTCGGAATGCGGATACAGGGCGGCTGTAAAGGCCTACCTGTGCAAACATATGAGAACCAAACATAGAAACCATAAAGGTGTAAAGCCGTAGCAGTAAGACTATTCTTTTATACGAAGATACAGTTTGGACACAAGACCGCACACAACCCTTCCTTTGCAAGGAACATATCATCAAGCCAGTCTTTTATGATACATGGTCAAAACATGTGTAAAATCTACATGTATGAAAAGTCACTTATCCGGACATTGTCATACATGTTAAAGATCCGTACATCTGTGGAGTGCGGAATTTAGCGTAGCATAACTAGAAACTATGAGAACTTCTCTGTCCGCCCACAGGAAGAAAAGGGGACAAAATAGACAGTCCGTAAAAACGAAAGTCACAAATTAAAAAAATAGCCGGAGCTGAACATCTGCTTTTGGAATATGAAAACGTCTATTTGTGTCCATCAAAGTTTACATCTTTGACATTAATTTTTTTCTATAGGAGTGAAGCTCTTTTGAACTTAACAGTTATACCCAGAAGTGTACATTCTGCCACCTTTATCTCAGCAATGATTCTGGATGCTCCTCATATATGCATGTCTAATATAATAGTTGAATAATACTAACGTAACAACTGATAGTTAATGTTGAAACGATGATATTGTATTCCCCAATCTGGTAAAATGCTATGTATTATATAATTATGTTATTGATTAGATTAGACATTCTTTGTAACACATTTTAGCTTACAACTAGTACTACCCAAACGACTTTATAATACAATGCTGCCATTGATCTTATTAGTATCTTCTTGTTCTTATACACCTCACCGCATCTCAGTGTTATTTCTTATTACTTAGTAGTCTTATTAGTATGTTATGCTTTGTTGATATTCGTTACATCACATGGAAACATTTTAGATTATAGAGATGGTATTGGAGATATAGAGCTTATTTTGGTTTGATATTTCTGTTGTTTCTGCGCATCAGTTCAATCAGTGTATTATATGTCTTAAGATCTGTTTTCTTATTTCTTTAGTTACACTTTGACCTGCCCTTATTTGATAGAAACGTACATAAAATAGGCTCGTATCAGTTTGGGACGTTTGTATATTATGCGACGCTTGGGTCTTGAAATAAAGCCACTTGAAAACACGGTTTGATTTACGGTATTCGTTTCTTGAATCTGCACGTTTGTATACGATTAAAAGGATATCAATAAAATTCAATGTTAGACGCTTATGTTTGAGGATTACTGAAGTCTACTTGTTACTCTGTGACACTGGAGGGTAACCTCCAGTAACAGAGTATTGTAATCACTTTGTGCGTTGGCTGTTCGCACCTATATCTCTATGTTCCGTATGCCGCAATCGCATGTGGATTGGCATGTCGTCTGTACTCGGTTAGGAAATGATGCGCGTTTTTTTTTTTCGCCGTAGCTGTTTTTATTATGGATGTAATAATTTCAGTTTTCACCCCTACGCCGTCCGGTATAGTGGTTCAGGTCTTCCTTATGATTGTGTCTTAAGCGTTGTAGTTATTTGATAACGTCAAGCAGATGTTGGCCTCGTCGGAATATGCCATCTCGTTCGGGCTTTGCGTTTCCAATATTGAGGTTGGTTTGACATAGCATACTGTTAACATTTTGCGCGGTTGATAGTCATATGCATGTTATGGTTAAAATGTGTTTGATCTTTTGGAGCCTTTTTTTTCGCGGTAGCTATTTTCATTATCGATGTAATAATTTGAGATGTCACCCCTATTTCCCTGCTATTGTAGACCAGCTGGCTTATAGACGCTGGGGTCTGGCAATTACTTATCTCGAAGCAGATATGGGGTTATTTCCACAGCTGTGGTTGACCTACTTTTTAACGTGGTGTACGTCTCAAGTATCCATTGTGAGGCGCTGTTGTTGTTTCATTTGTGTCGTTCGATTGAGACGTTGACTTAGCTGTGTTTTAAATTTGGCAGTGATAGGTATCGTAGCTTTTAAGTAAGTTTTTTTTGTATTAGCTAATGTGATGTGTCTTGTATGCGATTCACTACTATATAGGTGGGGTGGCCATGCTCTTAATCTGTCGGGTAGGAACGTGTCTTTTGTGATCGGAACACCGAAAGTAGAGGGAATTAGAAGGGACAGAAGGGGTATGATCTTGGAGGGAAATTATATTTTACACCAGGGATTGAAGGGTAGTTTTCATGAATGGAAATTATATATTTCGCATATACACAGAATTAGACCATTGTCGGTGGGAACTCAAACTTTAGGAAATTATTTCTGTACCTTATATTTGTAGGACTTGGAGGAGCGTGTGCGTTGTATACGACATAGGTTGAGTATGTTTCGTTCCGGCTCACCGAAAGAAAGGCGTTATGATCAGGAACAGAACGGGACTGTTATGAACGGTGATTATATTTGAACCGTACACACAGATTGTTATGTCTGTAAACCAACCGTACAAACAAATACAGAAGCATTTACCTGCTTATCCTCATCATTAACAAACCATTATTACGTCACAGAGTTTGTTACCTACGGTCACTTGTTAAATATTTAAATGACTACTGAGAAAGGTACATGTATACAAAAATAACTTTTTCGAATTCAAAAGTGGACCCCATTTGGATAATTTTAACTTTTAAGTTTTAGCATTCTGTAGGGGCGAAGCGTTTATGATTAAAAGTAACCCATACAGTACCGACGAACATACAACGACATGTGGTTCGAAGTATCAGGCGCATCAGTTTGACCTTTGGACTCATTATTTTATGACTTTGGAATTCCGCGTGTCCGCCATATTGGATAAGGAAAATAGACAATTCCTTGGAACTACTGTGATTTGGGGGCTATATCAACCAGGCTACATTATAAACCGACAGGTAATACCTTTTTTACGTCAAGTGTTTGATAATGGTGCCGTAAGAACTTATGAATATCAGTAATGAGGGTTATAAAACGTCAGTAGCGAATGTTGTTGTTGATGCCCAGATTTTACGTCTATTGTTCCGCTCCACAATGTGGGAGGGGGGCATGATGAATTGGTAGTCACGGTATTAAAATCGTGTGCGCGTGTGCGCGTGTGTGCATACAGCTGTAGCTGCGCGCGCGTGTGTATTCTAATTCATGGCACCTTCCCTTTAGATTAAACCGTTTATTTATTGACTGTGTACATACATGTCACTAATAAATCTCTTTAGAGTAGAGTAAAGTAGAGCTCATCAGTTAGGTAGGGGTCTCGCTTCTGTTGAAACCGCTCCTCATTCAACGTTTATTTATTATTGTTTAAGAAATGGAGGAGAGAAGCAGTGAGATTCCAGTGGACGAACTGCCAGCTACACATCCTGGAATGGAAGACAGAAGCAGGGACATAATTCCTATGACTGAACAGTCACTTACACATCCCAAGGACGAGACAAACAGCAGCGAGCAATTAGACACGGGGAGGCAGCAGGACAAGGAAGAGGGCGTCCCATGTGAGGAAACATTTGGGGTAAAATCTGACCATCTTCCCGTTCAGGATCAAACAGAGAATGCGGTAAAGCGTAAAGTGGATAAACGCTTTGCATGTTCGGACTGCGACTTTAGGGCATCTTCAAAATGTTTCCTATTAAGACATATCAGAAAACATACAGGTGAAAAACCATATAAGTGTGACCAGTGTGACTATGCTGCTGCACAAAAAAGCAGCTTAGACAAACACATAATAGCTAAACACACTGGAGAGAAACCCTACATGTGTGAAGAGTGTGGATTCAGGACGGCTGTCAGGTCTCAAATAAGTGTACATATGAGAAAACATACAGGCGAGAAACCCTATAAGTGTGACCAATGCGAATATTCTGCTACACAGAAGAGGAATCTAGACCGACACATGGCTAAACACAATGGAGAAAAACCCTACATGTGCGAAGAGTGTGGATTCAGGACGGCTGTCAGGTCTCAAATAAGTGTACATATGAGAAAACATACAGGTGAGAAACCCTATAAGTGTGACCAATGCGAATATTCTGCTACACAGAAGAGGAATCTAGACCGACACATGGCTAAACATAATGGAGAAAAACCCTACATGTGCGAGGAGTGCGGATACAGGACGGCTGACAGGTCTCATCTGTCCCGACATATGGTGAAACATACAGGTGAAAAACCCTACAAATGTGACCAGTGTGAATATTCCACCTCACGCAAATACCATTTAGACCGACACTTCCTAGGGCACACGGGTGAGAAAGAAGATAAGAAATATAAATGTGATGAGTGTGACTATCGTACTGCACGCAAAGGCTGCCTAGTCCAACACGCGATACGACATCAAAGTGAGAAACCCTACACGTGTCCACAGTGCGAATACAGGACGGCTCGCAAGCCAGATCTAACCAGTCATATGCGAATTCATAGCGGTGAGAAACCCTACAAATGTGACCAATGCGACTATTCTACTTCATGGAAAACTCACTTAAGGCGACATATGCTCAAACACACTGGTGACAGACCCTACATGTGTGGGGAGTGCGGCTACAGGGCGGCTCAAAAAGTTTCACTTTCTCGGCATATGAGGACACACACGGGTGAGAAACCCTACAAGTGTCACCTCTGCGAATATTCCGCAGCAGTGAAGGGCAATTTAATCAGCCACTTAGCACAACACACTGGAGACAAGTCCTACATGTGCGGCCAATGTGGCTATTCGACAACTCACCTTGGTAGCCTACGTGTACACGTGAGGAAACATACAGGTGAGAAACCTTACAAATGTGACCAGTGTGACTTCTCGTGTTCGTCAACAGGCAGCTTAAAGCGGCACCAGCTCACACATACCGGTGAGAAACCCTTCGTGTGTGAGACATGTGACTATAGTACGTCTGACAAGTTTACACTTTCCTTACATATGAAGAGACACACTGGTGATGAACCCTACGGTTGTGAGGACTGCGGGTACAAGACAACTAACAGGAATTCTTTAACTAGGCATATTAGGATACATACTGGAGAGAGACCATATAAATGTGAACAGTGTGGCTATTCCGCCACAGAAAAAGGAAGTCTAAAGAGACATATTGCTGTTTCTGGACACTTACCTGACAGCATATAAAACACTTAAAACCATAGCATGAAAACCCTGCATGTCTGTGGCTTATGAGACCAACACATCTGACTTGTCCCGACATCATGAGACACATTCAGGCAAGAGACCACGTGAATACCACTAGTGGGACTTGTATGACTCGACGTAATGGTACTTACACATAATCAAAACACAATCCTTTGGAACTGTGCATGCATACAGAATGCTGCTTTTTATCCAGACAGTCCATAGCACTTGTAGTGAACACGCTTCCACAGGGACAGATGGACAAGAAAGTTAAGGACTTCACGTTGTTCATTAGGCTTCTTTAGTGTTTGTGTTGTTTACCATATGCAAATATTTAATTACGCGCATGGTTCTATAGATGGAAAAGTTGCGGTTTCTGACTGATTTTTACCTCGAGGAAAGCAAATTCTTAATTAAGAAAAAAAACTCTGTTTAGCATTGTGCGACGGAAAAGCCTTCTCAACCGTGGCTATTTTACTTGGCTTATTTTATGTCACCCTCTCTATTGTTTTGGGCAAGAAAGTTATTTTGCACAGCTGTCTTTGTCTTTTCTTACTTCTACAGTAACTAACAGAATCCAAAATAATAAGGGAAAATCCATTTTGTTCCCTTTTTTCGGCTTCAAAACACAAAAATTAAGCCTTTCTTTTTATCAAAATGCAGCCTTCATGACTTGGTATTTGCATTTTTAAGAAACTTTCTTTAAAAAATCACAACTAGATGAGTATATGTACTCAAACAAATCAATAATAATCCAGCCTAACCGAGGATATATAATGAATTAGAGTTTTGTCCAGCAGCTTGGAGGATATATACTCCGGCTGGAGGACGATATATACTCTGATAGAGTATAAATACTCTGCGTAAAGGAGGATGGATACTCTGTCCGAAAGAGTATTTATACTCTGCCTGAAGGAGTATTTATACTCTGCCTGATTGGGTAGAGTATTTATACTCTGATAGAGGATGAATACTCTGCATAAAGGAGGACGGACCATGTGCCTGAAAGAGTATTTATACTCTGCCTGATAGAGGATGAACACTCTACATGAAGGAGAATGGTCCCTCTGCCTGAAGGAGTATTTATACTCTGCCTGATAGGGAAGAGTATTTATACTCTGATAGAGGATGAATACTCTGCACAAAGGAGGATGGACCCTGTGCCTAAAAAGAGTATTTATACTCTTCCTGATAGAGGAACATGAAGGAGAATGGTCCCTCTGCCTGAAGGAGTATTTATACTCAGTCTCAGCTTGAAAGAGTATTTATACGTTGCCTTAAAATCTCAGTAGTAGTCAGGGTGTTTTTTTTTCTGAAAGTCTATTATTACACAATCACCAGTGATTTGATTATGATGTTCAATTTTGCGCGACACCTTTCACAAGGTAGGCGTATTCCTTTCAAACATATACATACATGACACGGTGTATAGAAAGCAGCTAATGTATATTTTACTCATCTAGGTAATATGAAGGGATGATAATTTTCGTAGATGCTATCAGTAAATACATGATCAATTGATAAGCTGCGACTATCAAAAGCGGCTGGAAGAGGAGAAATGGGCCAAATAGACGTATTAGTATCATGTCAGAGGAGTTAGTCCGCTAAATGAGCAATCTGTACCCCTACAACGGACAAACCCCTCTGGTATGTTATCTGTCTATTTGAACGATTTCTTTTCTTTCCAACCGCTCCAGGAATAAAGGCTGATCAAAGGAAACGTAAAACAGTTTATATTAGGCTAACACATGAAGCTAATTTTTACAGTTAAAGCTGTGTTCTGCATAAAAGGTACGCTCTCAATTCTAGCTTCATCTTGCAGCTGCTTCTTCCCTCAGCACGAGCGAAACTAGACCATCCTCGCTCAGTACCTCCCTTCGTCCTTTCAATCCGCTGTTATTCTCTGAGCAGCAACCTGTAGCCAATGAATGAATGAAAAATGAAATCTCACCCCACATATTAAGCCTACGGTTTGAGAGAAAATATTGCTTTATCTTCAGTGCTATAGTAGAGAAAGACACTTGAATGCATGCATTGCATGTTTTATAGTATCACATAAATACATACAACAGTGTACAAGAAGAGCTCAAATTCATGTAGTGACTGCTGAGGACAACAGTCACAAATGCATATTCGACAAACCGATATAAGAAATGGAGCAGGTTGGAGACATGTTCCTTAGAAACATTCGATATAAACAGTCAAAAGGAACAGCCATTTATCTTAATCTGCTCAGAAAGAAAAATAGGAATTTGTTACATAAATGTAGGTGTCCAAAATCAAAGTGATTTCAATTTTTCTCTGCCCCCTATCAATCAAGTCTATCCGTCATTTTATCAACTGTGGTCTAGGTGGACATATGTTACCTATTTCTTCCATTAGACAGCTTTCCAGACGTCCGTCGCTGACTCGAAGCGATCCGAAGATGTCTCCTAGGGGACCTGAATAAGTTTGTGGTGAGAACGCGGATACAGTAAGTCTATAACATCCGTGGCGCTCCTAACAATGTTTGTTGATAGCAAGTCACCAACTTTGTTAACCCCTATGGCACCATTACACCATGCGATTTGAAACAAACCTACAATTGCTTAACAAACGAGCAGGAAACGGACATTTCAAATGTAATTCAGTGTTGACCGTTGACCCTACCGAGTGACCACTAGTAGGAATAATGATTTAACAGGACACCTGAAGAAAATTCTATGTCATCAGCTCACTATAACTCACTTGACACTTTAAGCTGAATAAGTCTTTGAAATCAGTCTTTTTTTAAACTGTAGGGATTACCCTTAGGCCTAAATGATTGAGAAATAAATAAGAAATTCTGAAAAAAAGCTACATAAGGGACCCTAATTGAAGTAATCTGTAACATATGGCACAACATAAAGGTAATGACAACAATCTCATGAAAAACACAAAAGCTCAACACACAAATAAAACAAATGTGCCACTGTTTTGGCTCTACACACTACCCCCTAATCTAGTGAACCAACATTCCCAAACAATCGGAAAACTTCAAAACATTACAAGGCACATTAGCCGAGAATAGGCGACAAAGAAAATAGATTTTGATTCCAAAATTGAAACCCATTCAACGTAACACTGCGATAGATGTGCCTTTTAATTAAAACTAGAGATAAATATGTGTAGTCACACATGCACACAGGGTCGCTTTTAAGTGTAATTTGTGCCAGGTGAAATTGTACCTAGCCAATGTTAAAAAGCAGGTGTGAACATATATATACAGCCCTTGTAGTTAGAGGTCAAAGTGTGGGTGGGACAAGGGGGTGAGGCAGTTGGAAATGGTCTGTCCCAACCTGAACGCTCCATCCTTCTGTAGGAAGAAATGGACTGTCCCCACCTGAATAGACCCCCCAGAAATAAGAAATGGACTAGCCCAACCTGAATAACCCCTACTTCAGCAAGTTCTAAGTACTTGAGACACACGTACACACGAGGTACATTGTACGAGGGACGCTCGACCAAACAGTGCACGTAATACAGCTTGCCGTCCGTTTATTTTTATTACCTACATAAGTTATGGAGATGATCGTCAAAATTTGCATTATCAACATCTTGCTACATTCCTCTTTACTTAAGGAACATACTGTATGAATATCGAAAGTGTAACAGCTTTTTGTAATTTTGAAATTGATATGCAAATTATTACCTCATTTGCATAAATTTAACATCTCATGGTAATCTTGATAACAATTATATTGGACGAAAAGATTAAACACCTATCATTTAACAGTAATGTTTAATTAGTAGTTTTCATTGGAAGTTATGATAATGAGCTCCCTCAGAGATACACTATATAGGAATTATAGCAATTATCTATTCAAATAAAATAACAACATATATTCCGTCAAATCAGAAAAATAACTCATATTCGTCCTTACGTATTGATAGAGAGGAGCTCCGGTGTAATTTTTCCGACCACTACTATTATATCTAAGTGACTCAACCTCTGCTTGGAGAGTAACCCAGGCTAACAACACCACCGCTGGACTCCTAGCTCCACATGCCGGTAGCTCATTTGGCCCAGCGGGGTGCGAACTGCTAAGTACCACTGAAGTGACACACGACTTCCAAACAGATCTGTCTCGTCATTAGCCTCCATAGCGGGCCTTCTGGGTCTTTTTGTCTTTGGGCTCATAAAACACTTCTGCTGCATATTTGTATCTTTGTTATTCTCTATCTTATTGCAATAAAAGCAGGCTTTGAATCCAGTATATCATCACAAACATTTATTCTATCGGACACAAAGACTATCGATCTAGTAAGTTACAGTACTTACACACATTTAGCCCTTTAGCCTTTAGTTAGTGAACCGCCGCTGGTTGGAACCCTTCCTATCATCAACGGAACTCCCCCTTGACTGTTGCGTATGGTATGAAGCCTGGTATGAAGGTAACGCCTCCTTTCATGATGTCACGAGCTACGTTACTTCTGCCCCGGTGACCAATCACTGGTATTCTCTTTGGCACTTCAAAGTCATGCAAAGCTAACTGGTCACCAGAAAAAAACCGGTCTACTGCATACCAAACTCATATAGAGTGAGACCAACATCATGTAAATGTCCGCTGTGCTCCGACATGAAAGCGGACATGGCCAAATACTGAAATAGTGGAATTGTGGGAAAGCTTGGCTTGTTTACACCAGGCGATAATCTTTCAATTTCTTGGCAGGCGAAACGGAGAGGGTAATCCACGTGACCCGATGCTGGTACCACAGCAAAGTCCCTCGAGCCCCGTACATGCTCGCGCTCAACTTGATTGCACCACCAGTCCAAATTTCAAGTAACTTGCTATGTGTTTGAATCTTGATATATATATATCCGAACGACGAGGCTTTAAAAGAAAACTGTATCCTTGAGAGTCGCCCGGAACAACTTATAATTGTGCTGGGACTATCGCATCCTTCCAAACAGCTAAGCTTTGACTGTATCTGTTACCAAAACACTTCCAGATGCCCGCGCACATAATAACTGTCATCTGAAGTCAGAAATTCAGGTCAAGATTCGACAAGTAAATGGAATCACAACCGCACTCTACAACTAGAAAGTGTTAGAAAACCCACAAAGGCAAACAGTGACAATCAACTGATGAGAAACCGTCCAAACTTGGAACTCAGAAGTCCTACCTGCCTTGTAACGATCTACACTACCCAACTCGACCCCCTCCCCCCTTCTCCAGCTTAACAACATATCGTCTCCCCAAAGAACATGTCCATAAGTTTTATATACATCAAGAGGATCACTGTATAATTTCAGAAAGGAGTTCTACATACCAAAGAACATTGTGGAGCTGTCCATTCAGAAGCAGGCGTGTATCGCTAGAAATGTCTTTTCCCATGAAGATAAGGCGCCAGCGCGCCTGCTGACCGTTGATCAAATGTTCTCCATATTTGTTACAGCAGGGTTTGTCCGCTCAAGGTACGCCCTCGTCTCTCCGTTGCCAGGATGCAATTTTGGCACGAAGATACTGCAGTAGGCCACGAAATAAGTTGAACTCGAATCAACATAACTCTTTTAACTGTGAGAAAGGATATGGACCCCATGGCTTGACCTGTAGCTTATCTGCACTGTTGATCACTGTTTCACCGTACCAGTTCGGCCCCCTAGCCTGTTGATGACCCCGGCCCGCCAGATGTTGGCCCGCCCGCCGCCGTGTCACACTGAAAGGTGACCCAGGCTTGTCTTACAAGACCCTATTCTTCAAGCAGATGTTGGGTTAGTGAGGAGGAAAAGCGCTGGTCGGGATTTCGGAGACAGCGGCTACTGCTATACTCCGACCCGATCCCCGATTGGATATTATGTGTGAAGCGTTTCTGCAGGTTTCTGTTTGCCCGGTATTTGTTTTTCTGACAGGTGAATGTTCAATTCTACAGTTAAACCTACCCGAATAAACTCTACTCTACGCTACACATATAAGATCATATAAAGTAAATAGGAGAAGGTGAGGACGGAAACAGATTGAAGCGTCGGAGGAAAACATAGGCATTACCTTATTGTTACAGCACGGTTGATATCTATTATCAAATGTCATGGTCAAGCCCTGTACGTGTATTTTTACTTGTTGACATGTGTACACTTTACACATTTCCAAACGTACACATCTGAACTGTACCCATTACTAAAAAGCATCGTGGTGGGTTATCTGTTGCAGTTAAACGACCTTAGATGTTAGAACTCACGTTGAAAAATTACCGTGAATCTCAGAGCCAGCTTTATGAGAAGCTCCGGCTGGTTTTGTCATACTAAAATTTATAAGGGGAGGTTTGGCTGTGGCAGATTTTTAACTTGGTCGGTCCTCTGTTTAACCTGTACATTGCGGTTAGACGTTATATGTATGACTACCAGCATTTTTCTTACTTGTTTATAAAATCAAAGGAAACATACCGTGGCCGACTGGGACAAAATGATTCAAAGGTCAAACAGAAACACGTCAAAACCAGCCTAAGTTGAACTTCTGTTTGAAAAGGAGGAAAGGATCTTTTGGGGGCTAATATTGAACATCCAGGGACGGCTGATGGCAGCCCCAACAGAAGAACTTGTTTTCCCTAGTGGCAGGACATTCATAGGCTGCTCACGGCTGTGTTGGACGTTTTCAGGGGTTGTACAACAGGCGTTAGGCCAAGGTATTGTTGTCGTTTGACCACGGGAAATAGGCCTGAGGGAATTGCTGTTATCTTTTTATTGCAAAAAAAAAAAACCCCGGAAAATTCAGTAAACAGCTGTTGCGAAGCACCCAAGCAAGCTGGCACTCGCGAGAAAGATACCGTCCTAATTTAAGACGACAACATTCAAACGTTTCTACCATATTTACATGAACTTAATGCTTAGAATTTGGTCGCGATAGGTCACGGTTTTAAATCCCGGGAGCGAGTTTGGGGTTTAAAAAAAACTGTTCTACTTGCCTCTAGTGTTTCAATAGCAAGCCCGATAAAAACGACTTATACAAAACGTAAAAAAAAAACAGCCGAGCTGGAGAGTAATGACCCTTGACTGAAGTCATTTGTACCCAGAAGGCTATGCTGAATTCCTGTTCAATTTGGTGGCTGGGCTGTACAACCCCTGAAAAAGTCTGGCTACCATGCAGCATAAACACCTTGGAATAAAAGAAGCCAAGGAAATTTGACCTGCCCTTGGGGAAGACTAGAGTTCCTCCGTTGGGCTGCAAACTACATAAGTCATTTCCACACTTTTAAGAATTGACAAAAAAAATCATTTCCTACTCTCGAAGTAGAAGTTCGGCTCCTTTTCTTTAAGGTGTTGTCGACCAAACTATTCAGGGAAAATCCGGGGCCGAAAATAAGTCGACCACTTGTGCCGGAGCCGAACCTCTGCGTGGGAAGTAATGCTAGGTTTGGTTTCGGGTCTGGCTTTTTACTGGTGTCACCGGCCGTCTATCCGCCCTGTATTGGGTGCCTGTTTTCCAGGCCACAGCAAGTAAATTTTATGGATGACATCGACGGGCTCGTTAGTCTTCGCCTGGTTTTAGGGATGGTCAGACCGCAGACAGACCAAAATGGGCAAATAAGTTGTGTTGTAACCTATAAATTGTATGTAGAATTGGGACTAGAATCGACACTAGAGCCCTGACTGTAGTTGTAGATGTGAAACATGATGGATTATAGTTGTAACAGTGGCACCAACATTCATAAAAGTAACGAGTGTAGTTGCCAACATGGTTATTAATACTTGTCTACCGCATCACACTAGTGTCACTTTGACTAAACTATAGTGAACGACTTAGAGGGACGAATGCCTTGTTGGTTTTAATGCCATATTTTGTCACTTTAATTCTTGTTACAACGTTTATCGTGTCGATCTTGAACATTTCCCATCTTGAGTTTTTTTCCAGTCTGCAGAGGATGTCATCAATAAAAATTAACTTGCTGCGGCCTTATGCCTCCTAGCATTAGTCCCCACTCAGAGTCAAACCTCTGGTTAAAGAGTTATGCTGGTAGGCATACATATAGCGTCTAACCGCAATGTACAGGTTGAATAATTAACAGGAGGACCGACCAAGTTAAAAATCTGCAACAACCAATTGCAAACCACCCCTCATAAATTTTAGTATGACAAAACCAGCAAAAATTTGAGAGCCAAACCTCCCCTTATAAATTTTAGTATGACAAAACCAACCGGAGCTTCTCATAAAGCTGGCTCTGAGATTCACGGTAATTTTTCAACGTGAGTTCTAACGTCTAAGGTCGTCTAACCGCAACAGATAACCCACCACGACGCTTTTTAGTAATGGGTACAGTTCAGATGTGTACGTTTGGAAATGTGTGAAGTGTACACATGTCGACAAGTAAAAATACACGTACAGGGCTTGACCATGACATTTGATAATAGATATCAGCCGTGTTGTAACAATAAGGTAATGTCTATGTTTCCCTCCGACACTTCAATCTGTTTCCGTCCTCACCTTCTCCTATTTACTTTATATGATCTTATATGTCTTATATGTGTAGCGTAGAGTAGAGTTTATTCGGGTAGGCTTAACTGTAGAATTGAACATTCACCTGTCGGAAAAATAAACACCGGGCAAACAGAAACCTGCAGAAACGCTTCACACATAATATCCAATCGGGGATCGGGTCGGAGTATAGCAGTAGCCGCTGTCTCCGAAATCCCGACCAGCGCTTTTCCTCCTCACTAACCCAACATCTGCTTGAAGAATAGGGTCTTGTAAGACAAGCCTGGGTCACCTTTCAGTGTGACACGGCGGCGGGCGGGCCAACATCTGGCGGGCCGGGGTCATCAACAAGCTAGGGGGCCGAACTGGTACGGTGAAACAGTGATCAACAGTGCAGATAAGCTACAGGTCAAGCCATGGGGTCCATATCCTTTCTCACAGTTAAAAGAGTTATGTTGATCCGAGTTCAACTTATTTCGTGGCCTACTGCAGTATCTTCGTGCCAAAATTGCATCCTGGCAACGGAGAGACGAGGGCGTACCTTGAGCGGACAAACCCCGCTGTAACAAATATGGAGAACATTTGATCAACGGTCAGCAGGCGCGCTGGCGCCTTATCTTCATGGGAAAAGACATTTCTAGCGATACACGCCTGCTTCTGAATGGACAGCTCCCCAATGTTCTTTGGTATGTAGAACTCCTTTCTGAAATTATACAGTGATCCTCTTGATGTATATAAAACTTATGGACATGTTCTTTGGGGAGACGATATGTTGTTAAGCTGGAGAAGGGGGGGGGGGGGTCGAGTTGGGTTGTGTAGATCGTTACAAGGCAGGTAGGACTTCTGAGTTCCAAGTTTGGACGGTCTCTCATCAGTTGATTGTCACTGTTTGCCTTTGTGGGTTTTCTAACACTTTCTAGTTGTAGAGTGCGGTTGTGATTCCATTTACTTGTCGAATCTTGACCTGAATTTCTGACTTCAGATGACAGTTATTATGTGTGTAACAGTGGTGTTCAAGGACTGCTAAACCGAAGACGCCTAACGGCTTAAGCCTTTTGGCCGAACGGTTTGCACGTTCGATTTGTGATCCGGCTGCCCGGGGTTTGGCGCGGGTTCGAATCCCGGGAGTCGGGGTGTTGTTTCTTTCTGTTCTTACTCGCCCCTCTGGTTGTTTCACTGGTTCCCATGCCGACCCTGTGAGTAACAGGCTAGCAGATGTGCCACACAGGGATGTCGAACTCGGAGATTCGAGGACGAATCTTGAAAAGAAAAGGGGGAGTAGTGTAACAGTGGTGTTCAAGGACTGCTAAACCGAAGACGCCTAACGGCTTAAGCCTTTTGGCCGAACGGTTTGCACGTTCGATTTGTGATCCGGCTGCCCGGGGTTTGGCGCGGGTTCGAATCCCGGGAGTCGGGGTGTTGTTTCTTTCTGTTCTTACTCGCCCCTCTGGTTGTTTCATGTGCGCGGGCATCTGGAAGTGTTTTGGTAACAGATACAGTCAAAGCTTAGCTGTTTGGAAGGATGCGATAGTCCCAGCACAATTATAAGTTGTTCCGGGCGACTCTCAAGGATACAGTTTTCTTTTAAAGCCTCGTCGTTCGGATATATATATATCAAGATTCAAACACATAGCAAGTTACTTGAAATTTGGACTGGTGGTGCAATCAAGTTGAGCGCGAGCATGTACGGGGCTCGAGGGACTTTGCTGTGGTACCAGCATCGGGTCACGTGGATTACCCTCTCCGTTTCGCCTGCCAAGAAATTGAAAGATTATCGCCTGGTGTAAACAAGCCAAGCTTTCCCACAATTCCACTATTTCAGTATTTGGCCATGTCCGCTTTCATGTCGGAGCACAGCGGACATTTACATGATGTTGGTCTCACTCTATATGAGTTTGGTATGCAGTAGACCGGTTTTTTTCTGGTGACCAGTTAGCTTTGCATGACTTTGAAGTGCCAAAGAGAATACCAGTGATTGGTCACCGGGGCAGAAGTAACGTAGCTCGTGACATCATGAAAGGAGGCGTTACCTTCATACCAGGCTTCATACCATACGCAACAGTCAAGGGGGAGTTCCGTTGATGATAGGAAGGGTTCCAACCAGCGGCGGTTCACTAACTAAAGGCTAAGGGGCTAAATGTGTGTAAGTACTGTAACTTACTAGATCGATAGTCTTTGTGTCCGATAGAATAAATGTTTGTGATGATATACTGGATTCAAAGCCTGCTTTTATTGCAATAAGATAGAGAATAACAAAATACAAATATGCAGCAGAAGTGTTTTATGAGCCCAAAGACAAAAAGACCCAGAAGGCCCGCTATGGAGGCTAATGACGAGACAGATCTGTTTGGAAGTCGTGTGTCACTTCAATGGTACTTAGCAGTTCGCACCCCGCTGGGCCAAATGAGCTACCGGCATGTGGAGCTAGGAGTCCAGCGGTGGTGTTGTTAGCCTGGGTTACTCTCCAAGCAGAGGTTGAGTCACGTAGATATAGTAGTGGTCGGAAAAATTACACCGGAGCTCCTCTCTATCAATACGTAAGGACGAATATGAGTTATTTTTCTGATTTGACGGAATATATGTTGTTATTTTATTTGAATAGATAATTGCTATAATTCCTATATAGTGTATCTCTGAGGGAGCTCATTATCATAACTTCCAATGAAAACTACTAATTAAACATTACTGTTAAATGATAGGTGTTTAATCTTTTCGTCCAATATAATTGTTATCAAGATTACCATGAGATGTTAAATTTATGCAAATGAGGTAATAATTTGCATATCAATTTCAAAATTACAAAAAGCTGTTACACTTTCGATATTCATACAGTATGTTCCTTAAGTAAAGAGGAATGTAGCAAGATGTTGATAATGCAAATTTTGACGATCATCTCCATAACTTATGTAGGTAATAAAAATAAACGGACGGCAAGCTGTATTACGTGCACTGTTTGGTCGAGCGTCCCTCGTACAATGTACCTCGTGTGTACGTGTGTCTCAAGTACTTAGAACTTGCTGAAGTAGGGGTTATTTAGGTTGGGCTAGTCCATTTCTTATTTCTGGGGGGTCTATTCAGGTGGGGACAGTCCATTTCTTCCTGCAGAAGGATGGAGCGTTCAGGTTGGGACAGACCATTTCCAACTGCCTCACCCCCTTGTCCCACCCACACTTTGACCTCTAACTACAAGGGCTGTATATATATGTTCACACCTGCTTTTTAACATTGCCTAGCTACAATTTCACCTGGCACAAATTACACTTAAAAGCGACCCTGTGTGCATGTGTGACTACACATATTTATCTCTAGTTTTAATTAAAAGGCAGATCTATCGCAGTGTTACGTTGAATGGGTTTCAATTTTGGAATCAAAATCTATTTTCTTTGTCGCCTATTCTCGGCTAATGTGCCTTGTAATGTTTTGAAGTTTTCCGATTGTTTGGGAATGTTGGTTCACTAGATTAGGGGGTAGTGTGTAGAGCCAAAACAGTGGCACATTTGTTTTATTTGTGTGTTGAGCTTTTGTGTTTTTCATGAGATTGTTGTCATTACCTTTATGTTGTGTCATATGTTACAGATTACTTCAATTAGGGTCCCTTATGTAGCTTTTTTTTCAGAATTTCTTATTTCTTATCTTTTATTTATTTATTTATTGGTTTGGCTGCACCGAACACACAGTCAGGGCTGCCCAACTAGCCTATGGCTATTACAAAGGGCTTTCTCAATCATTTAGGCCTAAGGGTAATCCCTACAGTTTAAAAAAAGAGACTGATTTCAAAGACTTATTCAGCTTAAAGTGTCAAGTGAGCTATAGTGAGCTGATGACATAGAATTTTCTTCAGGTGTCCTGTTAAATCATTATTCCTACTAGTGGTCACTCGGTAGGGTCAACGGTCAACACTGAATTACATTTGAAATGTCCGTTTCCTGCTCGTTTGTTAAGCAA
Source organism: Branchiostoma floridae (assembly GCF_000003815.2). Taxonomy (NCBI): domain Eukaryota; kingdom Metazoa; phylum Chordata; class Leptocardii; order Amphioxiformes; family Branchiostomatidae; genus Branchiostoma; species Branchiostoma floridae. Next base: position 20,914,310 of record NC_049986.1, on the reverse strand, counting down.
TTGTAGGTTTGTTTCAAATCGCATGGTGTAATGGTGCCATAGGGGTTAACAAAGTTGGTGACTTGCTATCAACAAACATTGTTAGGAGCGCCACGGATGTTATAGACTTACTGTATCCGCGTTCTCACCACAAACTTATTCAGGTCCCCTAGGAGACATCTTCGGATCGCTTCGAGTCAGCGACGGACGTCTGGAAAGCTGTCTAATGGAAGAAATAGGTAACATATGTCCACCTAGACCACAGTTAATAAAATGACGGATAGACTTGATTGATAGAGGGCAGAGAAAAATTGAAATCACTTTGATTTTGGACACCTACATTTATGTAACAAATTCCTATTTTTCTTTCTGAGCAGATTTAGATAAATGGCTGTTCCTTTTGACCGTTTATATCGAATGTTTCTAAGGAACATGTCTCCAACCTGCTCCATTTCTTATATCGGTTTGTCGAATATGCATTTGTGACTGTTGTCCTCAGCAGTCACTACATGAATTTGAGCTCTTCTTGTACACTGTTGTATGTATTTATGTGATACTATAAAACATGCAATGCATGCATTCAAGTGTCTTTCTCTACTATAGCACTGAAGATAAAGCAATATTTTCTCTCAAACCGTAGGCTTAATATGTGGGGTGAGGTGTCATTCTTCATTCATTCATTGGCTACAGGTTGCTGCTCAGAGAATAACAACGGATTGAAAGGACGAAGGGAGGTACTGAGCGAGGATGGTCTAGTTTCGCTCGTGCTGAGGGAAGAAGCAGCTGCAAGATGAAGCTAGAATTGAGAGCGTACCTTTTATGCAGAACACAGCTTTAACTGTAAAAATTAGCTTCATGTGTTAGCCTAATATAAACTGTTTTACGTTTCCTTTGATCAGCCTTTAATCCTGGAGCGGTTGGAAAGAAAAGAAACCGGTCAAATAGACAGATAACATACCAGAGGGGTTTGTCCGTTATAGGAGTACAGTTTGCTCCTTTATTGGACTAACTCCTCTGGCATGATACTAATCCGTCTGTTTGGCCCATTTCCCCTCTTTCCAGCCGCTTTTGATAGTCACAGCTTATAAAATGATCATGTATTTACTGATAGCATCTGCGAAAAGTATCATCCCTTCATATTACCTTGATAAGTAAATTATACATTAGCTGCTTTCTATACACCGTGTCATGTATGTATATGTATGAAAGGAATACGCCTACCTTGTGAAAGGTGTCGCGCAAAATTCAACATCATAATCAAATCACTGGTGATCGTGTAATGATAGACTTTCAGAAAAAAAAAACACCCTGACTACTACTGAGATTTTAAGGCAGCGTACAAATACTCTTTCAAGCAGAGTATTAATACTCCCTCAGGCAGAGGGACCATTCTCCTTCATGTTCCTCTATCAGGAAGAGTATAAATACTCTTTTTAGGCACAGGGTCCATCCTCCTTTATGCAGAGTATTCATCCTCTATCAGAGTATAAATACTCTTCCCTACCAAGCAGAGTATAAATAATCCTTCAGGCAGAGGGACCATTGTCCTTCATGTAGAGTATTCATCCTCTATCAGGCAGAGTATAAATACTCTTTCAGGCACAGGGTCCATCCTCCTTTATGCAGAGTATTCATCCTCTATCAGATTATAAATACTCTACCCTATCAGGCAGAGTATAAATACTCCTTCCGACTGAGTATAGATATTCTTTCGGACTGAGTATCCATCCTCCTTTATGCAGAGTATTTATACTCTATCAGAGTATATATCGTCCTTCAGGCGGAGTATATATCCTCCAAGTTGCTGGACAAAACTCTAATTCATTATATATCCTCGGTTAGGCTGGATTATTATTGATTTGTCTGAGTATATATCCTCATCTAGTTGTGATTTTTTGAAGAAAGTTTCTTAAAAATGCAAATACCAAGTCATGAAGGCTGCATTTTTATAAAAAGAAAGGCTTAATTTTTGTGTTTTGAAGCCAAAAAAAGGGAATAAAATGGATTTTCCCTTATTATTTTGGATTCTGTACTTGACTTGCCCTTATTGATATTTATACGAAACAAAATTCACTCGTATTAGTTTAGCATGTTTGTAAATATTGCGACGCTTGGTTGTTGAAATAAAGCTACTTAAAAACGAAGTATTGTTTACTTTATGCGATTTTAATCTGTGCATTTGTATACGTTTATCAATGCAAATAGAAATGCTTACGTTTAAGGATCGATGAATTCACTTGTTGAACATCTAAATGACTAATGAGAAAGGTATGTGTACACACCTAAAAGGAAATTTTCCTAAATCTAATTCAAAGTTTCCTTTATTCAAGTTGTAACAAAACAATACACTGTGGGCGCTAGGCATCGAGGTATATGTATGTTATATAAGGATTGTAAAATAGGAAAGTCATTACAATTAAAACAGGTAAAGCTAACACTTGTGAAGAATAACTTATTTAAAGTTGGACTCAATTTTTAAAATAATGTTAACTAAATATAAAGTTTGAGCATCCTGCAGAGACGAAGCGTGAAGATTAAAAGTAATCCATACAGTGCCGACGAACATACAGCGACATGCGGTTCGATCGAAGTATCAGGCGCATCAATTTGACCTTTGGCCTCAGTATTTTACGACTTTTGGAATGTTCCGCTTGTCCGCCATATTGGATAAGGAAAATAGACAATTCCGTGGAAGTACAGCGATTTTCGGGCTATAACTATCAGGCTACATTGTGAATCGACAGGTAATACTTTATGTACGTCCAGTATTTAATAATGGTGCCGTACAAACTTCAGTAATGAGGGTTATAAGACGTCAGTACGTAGCTATTGTTGTTGTTGGTGTCCCATGCTTTTCGTGGGAGGGGGGCATGATAAATTAGTAGTCACGGTAAGTCTCTGTCGCTGCGCACGCGCGTGTGTTCTAATCTTCTAATTCATGCCACCTTGCACCAGTCAGTAGAAGGACCGCTAAAGGAATTGTTGTTGTTGTTGTTGTCCTCATTTAACGTCTATTATTTCGCTAGACGTGGTCTCTTGGTGCTGAGTAACACATGGTTCGCTTTTGAGTCAATAGTCTCTCTTGGTATTTAACTCTTGGTTCCTTGTGCTTGAGAGTTGTTGGAGGAGTTTCTAGGAGAGTACGTCGAACGTCTCACAACTAACTTGAGGACCTTTATTCCAGCATGGCTGTACTCTAGGAGTCGGTGGTAGGACTAAACTACTATAGGACTGAACCGACTTAACATAGTGGTGTCAATCTGACTACATAACATAAACAAACATACCGTGGCGTTGCCTTTTAGATTTAAATCGTTTGTTTATTCGTGTTTAGAAATGGAGGAGAGAAGCAGCGAGATTCCAGTGGACGAACTGTCAGCTGCACACCCTGGAACGGAGCACAGAAGCAGAGACATAATTGCTGTGGATGAACAGTCACCTAGAGGAGAGAAGCAGCGAGATTCCAGTGGACGAACTGTCAGCTGCACACCCTGGAACGGAGCACAGAAGCAGAGACATAATTGCTGTGGATGAACAGTCACCTACAAATCCTAAGGACGAGACAAAAAGCAGCGGGAAATTAGACACGTGGAGACAGTGGGACAAGGAAGAGGGCATCATATGTGAGGAAACATTTCGGGTAAAATCTGACCATCTTCCCGTTCAGGATCTAACAGAAAATACAGAGAAGTGTCGTGTAAACAAAAGTTTCGCATGTATGGAGTGTGACTTTAAGGCATCTTCAAAGCAGGACCTATCAAGGCATATCAGAAAACATACAGGTGAGAAACCATATAAGTGTGACCATTGTGACTATGCTGCTGCACAGAAAACCACTTTAGACCGTCACATAGTAGCTAAACATTCAGGAGAAAAATCCTACAAGTGTGAAGAGTGTGGATTCAGGACAGCTTACAGGTCTAGCCTTATCCTACATATGAGAAAACATACAGGTGAGAAACCCTACAAGTGTGACCAATGCGAATATTCTGCTGCACAGAAGAATAGTTTAGACCGACACATGGTTAAACATACTGGAGAAAAAGAAAAACCCTTCACGTGTGGAGAGTGTGGATACAGCACGGGTGACAGGTTTCGTTTAAGCTTACATATGAGAAAACATACAGGTGAGAAACCCTATAAGTGTGACCAGTGTGACTATTCTGCTGCACAGAAGAATAGTTTAGACCGACACATGGCTAAACATACAGGTGAGAAACCCTATAAGTGTGACCAGTGTGACTATTCTGCTGCACAGAAGAATAGTTTAGACCGACACATGGCTAAACATACAGGTGAGAAACCCTATAAGTGTGACCAATGCAAATATTCTGCTGCACAGAAGAAGACTTTAGACCGACACATGGCCAAACACACTGGCGAAAAACCATTCATGTGTGGAGATTGTGGATACAGGACGGTTTCCAGGGATCGTTTAAGCTTACATATGAGACAACATACAGGTGAAAAACCCTATAAGTGTGACCAATGCGAATATTCTGCTGCACATAAGAAGAATATAGACAGACACATGGCTAAACACACTGGAGAAAAACCCTACAGATGTGAGGAGTGCGGATACAGGACGGTTGAAAAGTCTGACCTATCCAAACATATAAGAACACATACAGGTGAGAAACCCTACAAATGTGACCAATGCGACTATTCTACTTCATGGAAAACTAACTTAAGGCGACACATGCTCAAACACACTGGTGACAGACCCTACATGTGTGGCGAGTGCGGCTACAGGGCAGCTCAAAAAGTTTCACTTTCTAGGCATATGAAGACACACACGGGGGAGAAACCCTACAAATGTGACCACTGCGAATATTCTGCTGCACGGAAGAATACTTTGATCAACCACCTGGCACAGCACACTGGAGACAAGCCCTACATGTGTGGCCAATGTGACTATTCGACCACTCACCTTTGCCACCTACGTACTCATGTGAGGATACATACAGGTGAGAAACCTTGCAAATGTGACCAGTGCGACTACTCGTCTACGTCAGCGGGCAATTTAAAGCGGCACCAGCTCACACATACCGGTGAGAAACCCTTCGTGTGTGAGACATGTGACTATATTACGTCTGACAAATTTGCACTTTCCCTACATATGAAGAGACACACTGGTGATGAACCCTACAGTTGCGGCGACTGCGGGTACAAAACGACCAACAAGGCTTCTTTGACTACACATATTATGATACATACTGGAGAGAGGCCGTACAGGTGCGAACAATGTTGCTTTTCCTCCACAACGAAAGGAAGTCTACACAAACACATTGCGGTTTCGGGACACTCATCAGACAGCATATAAAACACTTGAAACCCTAGCATGAAAACCCTACATGTTTTGGCTTATGAGAACAATTCATAAGACTTGTCCCGACATAATATGAGACACATTCAGGCAACAGACCACTTGAATACCACCAGTGGAACTTGTATGACTCGACGCAAGGCAACAAACTTACAGGAACACATTATCAAGCACATGTACACCCCTATGGAACTGTACATACACGCGTATACTGCTGAGTAGATTTGTATCCAGACAGTCCATAGCACTTGTGGGGAACACGCTTCTACAGGGACAGATAGACAAGATAGTTTTAAAAAATCACGGTGTTTATAAGGACTCTGTCGTGTTTGTGTCGTTTACCATATGCAAATATTTGATGACATGGTTCTTTTTATGGAAACGTTGCGATTTCTGACTGATTTCTACCTCAAGGAAAGCAAATTCTAAATTAAGAAAAAAACTCTGTTTAGCATTGTGCGACAGAAAAGACTTGTCACCCGTTGCTTTTTTTTACGTGGCTTATTTTATATGACCCTCTCTATTTGCTGTATATTCTATCACACTGAAGTCAAACTCAATCTCAGAAGACGTACCTTCATTGGTTATTCTGATGTCATTGGTGATGACGACCCGTACACGCTTCACGTATATTGTTGCAGAGCCATTTCAAGATCTAGATCACTTGTATTGTTTGGAGATTATTTCCATTTTTGTGTTATTTGCGATGTCAATATGTAGCATTGCAGTTTTTGCACCGTGTCTACTCTTGTTTTGAGCAAAGAACTTATTTTGCACAGCTGTCTTTCTTTTTTCTTACTTCCACAGTTGTACTTGACTTGCCCTTATTTGATACTTAGACGAAAAATACCCCACTCGCATTAGTTTAGCATGTTTGTATACATTGTGACGCTTGGTTGTTGAAATAAAGCTACTTAAAAACGAAGTATTGTTTACTTTATGCGATTTTAATCTGTGCATTTGTATACGTTTATCAATGCAAATAGAAATGCTTACGTTTAAGGATCGATGAATTCACTTGTTGAACATCTAAATGACTAATGAGAAAGGTATGTGTACACACCTAAAAGGAAATTTTCCTAATTCTAATTCAAAGTTTCCTTTATTCAAGTTGTAACAAAACAATTCACTGTGGGCGCTAGGCATCGAGGTATATGTATGTTATATAAGGATTGTAGAATAGGAAAGTTATTACAATTAAAACAGGTAAAGCTAACACTTGTGAAGAATAACTTATTTAAAGTTGGACTCAATTTTTAAAATAATATTAACTAAATATAAAGTGTGAGCATCCTGCAGAGACGAAGCGTGAAGATTAAAAGTAATCCATACAGTGCCGACGAACATACAGCGACATGCGGTTCGATCGAAGTATCAGGCGCATCAATTTCACCTTTGGCCTCAGTATTTTACGACCTTTTGGATTCCGTGTCCGCCATATTGGATAAGGAAAATAGACAATTCCGTGGAAGTACAGCGATTTTCGGGCTATAACTACCAGGCTACATTGTGAATCGACAGGTAATACTTTATGTACGTCCAGTATTTAATAATGGTGCCGTACAAACTTCAGTAATGAGGGTTATAAGACGTCAGTACGTAGCTATTGTTGTTGTTGGTGTCCCATGCTTTTCGTGGGAGGGGGGGCATGATAAATTAGTAGTCACGGTAAGTCTCTGTCGCTGCGCACGCGCGTGTGTTCTAATCTTCTAATTCATGCCACCTTGCACCAGTCAGTAGAAGGACCGCTAAAGGAATTGTTGTTGTTGTTGTCCTCATTTAACGTCTATTATTTCGCTAGACGTGGTCTCTTGGTGCTGAGTAACACATGGTTCGCTTTTGAGTCAATAGTCTCTCTTGGTATTTAACTCTTGGTTCCTTGTGCTTGAGAGTTGTTGGAGGAGTTTCTAGGAGAGTACGTCGAACGTCTCACAACTAACTTGAGGACCTTTATTCCAGCATGGCTGTACTCTACGAGTCGGTGGTAGGACTAAACTACTATAGGACTGAACCGACTTAACATAGTGGTGTCAATCTGACTACATAACATAAACAAACATACCGTGGCGTTGCCTTTTAGATTTAAATCGTTTGTTTATTCGTGTTTAGAAATGGAGGAGAGAAGCAGCGAGATTCCAGTGGACGAACTGCCAGCTACACATCCTGGAATGGAGGACAGAGGCAGAGACATAATTCACGTGGAAGAACTGTCACCTACAAATCCTAAGGGTGACGAGACAAATATCAACGAGAAATTAGACACAGGGAGACAGAGGGACAAGGAAGAGGGCATCCTATGTGAGGAAACGCGCGGGGTAAAATCTTGTCATCTTACAAACAACAGCGAACAGAAAATACAGAGAAGTGTCGTGTAAACAAAAGTTTCGCATGTATGGGAAGTGACTTTTAAGGGATTTTCCAAGGCAGGGCCTATTCAAGGCATTTTAGGAAACCATCCCGGTGAGAAACCATATAAGGGTGGCCATTGTGACTATGTGCTGCACAGAAACCACTTTAGACCGTCACATAGTAGCTAAACATTCAGGAGAAAAATCCTACAAGTGTGAAGAAGTGTGGATTCAGGACAGCTTACAGGTCTAGCCTTATCCTACATATGAGAAAACATACAGGTGAGAAACCCTACAAGTGTGACCAATGCGAATATTCTGCTGCACAGAAGAATAGTTTAGACCGACACATGGTTAAACATACTGGAGAAAAAGAAAAACCCTTCACGTGTGGAGAGTGTGGATACAGCACGGGTGACAGGTTTCGTTTAAGCTTACATATGAGAAAACATACAGGTGAGAAACCCTATAAATGTGACCAGTGTGACTATTCTGCTGCACAGAAGAATAGTTTAGACCGACACATGGCTAAACATACAGGTGAGAAACCCTATAAGTGTGACCAGTGTGACTATTCTGCTGCACAGAAGAATAGTTTAGACCGACACATGGCTAAACATACAGGTGAGAAACCCTATAAGTGTGACCAATGCGAATATTCTGCTGCACAGAAGAAGAATTTAGACCGACACATGGCCAAACACACTGGAGAAAAACCCTTCATGTGTGGGGAGTGCGGATACAAGACGGTTGAAAGGTCTGACCTTTCTAGACATATGAGAACACATACAGGTGAGAAACCGTACAAATGTGACCAATGTGAATTTTCGACTTCAAGCAAATGCTCTTTTAACCAACACTTGCTACGACACCGAGGTGAGAAACCCTACACGTGCTCAGAATGTGAATTCAGGACGCTTCACAAGCCCTGTCTAACCGTTCATATGCGAATTCACAGCGGTGAGAAACCCTACAAATGTGACCACAGTGAGTGCGACTATGTTACTTCATCAAAATTTAACTTAGATCGACATGTGCTCAAACACACCGGTAACAGACCCTACATGTGTGGGGAGTGTGGCTACAGGGCGGCTCAAAAAGTTTCACTTTCTCGGCATATGAGGACACACACGGGTGAAAAACCCTACAAGTGTCACCTATGCGAATATTCCGCAGCAGAGAAGGGCAATTTAAAAAACCACTTAGCACAGCACACTGGAGACAAGCCCTACATGTGCGGTCAATGTGACTATTCGACAACTTACCTTGGTAGCCTACGTACTCACATGAGAAAACATACAGGTGAGAAACCCTACAAATGTGACCAGTGCGACTTCTCCTGTTCGACATCAGGCAGTTTAAAGCGGCACCAGCTCACACATACCGGTGAGAAACCCTTCGTGTGTGAGGCATGTGACTATAGTACGTCTGACAAGTTTACACTTTCCTTACATATGAAAAGACACACTGGTGATGAACCCTACGGTTGTGAGGACTGCGGGTACAAGACAACTAACAGGAATTCTTTAACTAGGCATATTATGACACATACTGGAGAGAGACCCTACAAGTGTGAACAGTGTTGCTATTCCGCCACAACCAAAGGAAGTCTACACAAACACATTGCGGTTTCGGGACACTCAGCTGACAGCATATAAAATACATAGTATCATAGCTATTCCTTAGCATGAAAACCCTACACGTTTTTGGCTTATGAAAACGACACATCTGACTTGTCCTAACATCATGGGACACATCCAGGCAAGAGACCACGTGAATAGCACCAGTGGGACTTGTCTGACTCAACTAAAGACAACAGAACGGAGCACACATTATTCATACACACCCCTATGGAACTGTACGTGCATGCAGAATGCAGCTCTGTATCTAGACAGTTCATAGTACTATTAGGCAACAGCGAAAGGTGGACAAGAAAGTTGAAGAATTCACGGTGTTCATAAGGACTCTGCTGTGTTTGTGTTGTTTAGCAGAAAGATTAAATGACACGGTTTGATATATGGAAAAGTTATTACTTTGAGCTTGCTGACTGATTTCTACCTCAAGGAAAAGTAACTTAAAAGAACTCGTTACATAATGTGGAACTGAGCGACAGAAAAGCTTCGTCGCCAGTTGCTTTTTTACCAGACTTACTTACCCCCCTCTATGTACTATAGTTTTAGTAAACTGCAGTCAGGTCACAAGACGTACCTAAAATGGTCATTTTGATGGTAGTGTGTGATGACGACCCGTACACGTAGCGTGCTAGTATATAGCCCAAGCCCTTGCTCGTTTCACTTGTATTGTTACAAAGGCATACCAAGATCACTTGCATTAGTATTGTTTCAATGTTTTTTTTTTTCCATTTGCAATCTTTCCTTTACACTGTTGCAAAGTTATTTCACTTGACTGGTCACAAAGCTTTTTCACTTACACTGTTGTAACTTGTAATATTCTAGATCACTTGCACTGTTGTAACTTTTGATATTTAAGATCACTTGCACTGCTGCAAAGCCCTTTACACTGTTATAAATTCGTTTCAGTAACACATCTTGATTGAGTTAATGTTGCCTGAAAATTTTACTTTTCCAGTTAAGTTTCAAATTAGTAGCAATTCATGTTTTCTCTTCATATATGTTTACCAAATATACTGTATGGTAATGAGTAGTTCATTTAATGATTATTTCATGTATTTAGGTTATACAAGGACGTTATATACCTTGGGTTATCTTGAAATAAAGTGTATTGAAATTCCATTCATGTCTTGTGTCGTTTTGTTGTTTTGTGAGCGCTGGGCTACAAATAATTCACAGAATCCTTAAATGCAAGTAAATATTTATGACTGTTTAACGTTAATCTCAATAAATAAATACATACATAAATTCACTCCAAGCCACGTACACGCCCATTCCTCATTAACTGGGAAAATTGGAGGTAGAAAATTGTAAAAAATAAAGTTGTCCAAAACGCTTACCTGCTGGTATGAACTTGTTACCACTTATATCGACTATCTTTTGCTATTTTTGTCTGGTGCTAACACGCTTAATTTTGGAGATATTTGATTTTTAGTAGGCCATGTCATCTTTCCTACAATTTTGTAATAAAGAGCATATTACTACACAGAGAAATGTTCCAGCAAGTAATAGTGGATTAACAACAGCCAAATTAGCGAATTTTCCAACCCAAAACCTTCAAATTACACGCCAATGAGAAATATTTAACCGCCGTGTCATTTGTTTCAGAATAATCATCAAAATTACTAGCTATTAAGTTTGCTACATTTGTATAAAAGTAAATAAATGATATTTTTTTTTCTGATATGAAGACAAACCGTTTAATACTCCTTAATTTTCACCCTGTAGGATGGGATAAGAGCGATAGAATATATTTATGAAAATGGTTGGAAGCAGGCGATATCTATTCTACAGGTAAATGCCAATGAACTGTGGTAACGTAAATTACAGAATCTCTAACATTTGGAGGAAAGCCGAATAGTGTACATACTGGCTCTATTTGAACTGATCAGGTCATGTTCGTCTATAATGCTGGACCTCTTATCTTCATGTTGCTAACTCAGAGTAGCAAAAAAGTGTATCTTTGTTATCCGGAATACCCGTATAATCTTGTTCGTCCTATACCTACCCGGACTCTGCGGAAAGACACCCAAGATATGCAAGGTCTCTATCTTGGTGGGGTCTATTTAAATACATGCTAAGTAACAAAGGATTCACGCAATCACACGCTCTAGGTCAGAACCGCTTCGTCCTCGCGTCCTTTAATCAAGTCTTTGGGAATAGCAGGACATAATGCGATGGCAACATGCACCAGATGGACTGGGCCTTTCTAGCACAAGCTTTCGATATTGGAAAGACAACAAACTAAACACCAGTTATCGCACTTCTTATAAAACATTTTTTAATGTCAGGACAATCTTTGTTCGTGGAACAAACACAATGTCACATCAATATAGAATGAATGTGCTACCTAACAAAATGTCCATCCATACACCTTATGTCGTGTGGTTCAATAATACTGGCAGAAAGAACTGTGTAATATGTGTATAACAAGGCTTTTGTTGATGAGCAAGGCTATAAACAACATTATCATATAGCCAGGCGCCGCGGACCAATCAGAAAGCCCCATTCCACGTTGGTTATGACGCCGTAACACAAAGATCCAGGCCAGGCAGGTGGGTTTTGCTCCTCTGATTGGTTAGAATGAATCGACACCGGCACCGGTGTCGATTTGCATCGACACCGGCACCAGTGTCGATGCTCATAAAACCACCTCGTTCGCTTCGCTCACATCGGTGGTTTTATTCGGTGGTTATAGCAAAGGACCAGGCGTTATGACACCATATACACCTCGGGGCGGGTCATTAACCCTTAAGTGAATTTTCCAAAAGAGAGCTGCATGTGTAAAGGCAGTCTGTTCTACAGTTATCCTGGCAGCCTGTCCCTTTATACTAATGCCACATGATTACATGACAAGCCTGACGTTATATAGATCTTGACTTTATAGAGTGGGATTGGTTTCACAAATAGCTTTTTGCCTTGAACCATGTGTCTGTCCATGTAAAACAATTCTGTGCATCAATTCTGTGCAGTCACGACTGGTTGAAAGAGTAGTTTGCTTCTAATTAACAAGATTTCCAACCTAAACAAGCAAAGGTGAAAACTTCGGAACATCTAATGATAGTGAAGTCTTAACTTAAGTTAGCTATTAACTTCTGCAGCCCATATGCTTTTGATCATGGAGCTTATAATCCTCAATGTAGATAACGTGGCGCTAGCGTAAATAGTGTCGCTGATTTACCGCCGTCTGTACGTTTATATAAAGGGGTCCACTGTGTAAAACGATAAATATTTCTGTGACACGAATCTTGACTACATTGACCTTCATAATTAGCTGATCATAATCTCTGTTGCTATTTAAGACAAACATGCTTGAAACGTACCTTACTTCATCAGTCAGTGTTGAGCATGAATTTCTGTCATTCCAGTCGTGTGATCTTCAAAAAGCGCGCAAAAATGACGACAAACTTGGACGAGTCTACTTTGACAACAGGGGTTTATTTTGGTTCAGTCCAACCCAATATACATTTATTCAACTTGGTACTATACATTCCGTGTAATGTTGATTATTGAAGCGTCAGATATCAATATAAACACCCGCATCTTTCCAAGTTGGTGCATGTCAGGTTTATCATTTGAACATCGTTCCTGTAACAGTGGGGTTCTAGCGCTGCCAAACTGACCACTCCAACAGCTCTTGAGCTTTTGGTGTTGTGGTTAGCACGTTGGATTTGTGATCCGGCTGCCCGAGTTCGGCGCAGGTTCGAATCCCGGGAGTCGGGATGTTGTTTATTTCTGTTCTTACTCGCCCCTCTGAATTTCTACAATGGTTCCCACGCCGGCCCTGTGAGTAACAGGCTAGTATGTGCCACACAGGGATGTCGATCTCGGAGATTCGAGGACGAATCTTGAAAAGAAAAGGGGGAGTAGTGTAACAGTGGTGTTCAAGGACTGCTAAACTGAAGACGCCTAATGGCTTAAGCCTTTTGGCCGAACGGTTTGCACGTTCGATTTGTGATCCGGCTGCCCGGGTTCGGCGCGGGTTCGAATCCCGGGAGTCGGGGTGTTGTTTCTTTCTGTTCTTACTCGCCCCTCGTATTTCTACATTCCTATGAGAAATGAAAAGTCCCAGCATCGTAAAATTCACTGAAACAGGAACATATAAACAGACTGCATTGTGACTCTATGGCAAGCCAAGCCCACCTACAGTAACATTACAGCAGATAATACGTCTTTGGTTGATGTGCTCTTGCTGAACATCCGATGATATGTTGAAGAAAAAAATGGTAACGTAAATTATATGGTAACGTAAATTATATTTATGCTTTTAATGATAAATAAAATTTTAACAAACAGCTCTGGAAAGATTAACTCTGCAGGCAATTACTTATCTGGGAGCATTCTTTCCTATGAGTACAAAAGTAATGATCTTTCTATAATTCTAAGGGACTTATTATGGTAACGTAAATTATATCCAAAAAGTGACAAACGGCCTGAGATTGGCGGTTATAGTCATGTTTCCAACATTCGTGTTTTATGTGTTCTGTCATTTGTTTATTACGCAACACCACTGTTTAGCAGATAAAACAGTGGAAACATTATCGGAAAATGTCTTTTCGTAAGCGAATTACACCCAACAGAAGTTCGGTAACGTAAATTATACAAAAGTTGGCGACAAGAATAAAACGGCATCTGACGTAAAAAGGTCGTCTGCTGGACAAGTTCATCAACACGTGACAAGCCGGCCTAAGTGGTTGATGTAAATTATGACTGAAAATTTAAAGAACTAACGTCTTTTCATTATCAGAATGCCACGATATTCACCTTTATAGCATTTCCGACACGTGTTTTTAGCGTGTTTCTAAGCAAAACCTTACCCGGGACGACCAAAAGGCAACTAACAATGGTAGGAAAACATTGCTTAGCATATTACTATCATGTACTTGTAACGGAAAAGGGCAAAATACGTAGTCATTGTGTCTTTAAAGAAAACTGTGGCCCGCTGCTTATGTGCGACAGCAATTTGCCCCTTTAACGAGGAATGGGCGTACAGTGTTTTCGCAAGCAGAACGTGGGTTACACTAGGGTGATCAGGTTTATGACCTTTGCCCTTAAGTCACTGACCTGTGACTGGGCTCGTCCGCCATTTTGAAATGTTGTGGGATTGTCATTGTCTAAATTTCGGGTGATTTTCAGGACAATTCATCGACATATAAATCTACTAGCAACACAAATAAACAGGTAAGACATTTCTTCATCTATCAATAACCACCTCGTTGTGCAAATACGGCAGCATGATAGGCCTACGGACGTATTTTTAAGAGAATAGTGTGTACGTGTACAAGGGAGGGGGTATGAATAATATGAATAATATTATGTATCGTAAAGTATGGTCTTGCTGTTTGGGACCTACAATCCCATATGGGTGATACGTGAGCCCCTGGAAAAAATAGAATGTTCGGATATTTCACCTTGACTTGAGAAAAATATTTTTTTGGGCGGGGGGGGGGGGGGTAATCACAAGAGCGTGCGCTGCCATTATTATGTTATAAGGGTTAATGACATGACCCGCTTTCCCCGGGGTGTTTATGGTGACATAATCCCTAGCCTGTGGCACATAAGCACAGGATATACAAAAGGATATGGCGAGTGGTTTTTATCATATTATCATATAGCAAATTCGAACCTGGCCCTTCAAATGGTTAAAGAAATGAAGTGGTCCATGTATTTTATTCTTGCTTCAGAGGTCCATGCTACTCGAAGTATATTTCCGCAAGCAAACCGGAGCACGTAAATTTTACGTCACAGTATGGTCTTTATTGATACAATATTGAATGAAGAACAGTGTATTTCTACGTTGTACTTTCTATAGATACAAGCAAATAGTAAAATAGACCTACGCATCATACCCACGTATCGCTAACACTGCGTATCCGTGCATACTTCTTCTAAGATATATATCCATTTTCACAGTAAGCTCTAAGGGCTATCTCCCCAGACAATGACTTAATTTTAGGATAGAATAGAAATTCTATTTAGCATAACCGCCACCAGAATGTAATGTAAATATGTTATGTATGTAATGTTGTGTCATTGTGTATTGACGTATTTTATGTGGACCACTGGAAGAATAGCTGGCCACATAAAGTTGTCAGCTAAATGTGGATCTAAATAAAGTCAAGTCAAGAACATTTTTTTCAGCGTGACGTGGGCAGCATTTCTTGTGTAGCAGCGGCATGTATAGTTGTGTCGTCATACAGATCTATGTGTAGAAAGTAGAAATGGGAATACATTAAATTTACTTGTGTTTTTATATCTACCAGAAATGGAGAGAGCAATCAAAGTGGAGGGGGTTCTCCCTGACGAACTGGCCACTGGACTTCCTGAGAGCGAGACGATCAGCAGAGAGGATCAGACAACAGACACTGGAAGACAACAGCCCAAGGACACAAGCATTTTGTTTGTTGAAAACTCCTCCGCAACTGACGTACCGCATCAAATTGCTCAGGCTTCCACTGAACAGACAGGTAGTCCGGACGACAAACGTGCTAAAGATGAACCTTTCGTTTGTAATGAGTCTGTGTCCAGAACTTTTGACTGTTTTGACCTATCCCAACAATCGTCAACACACACTGACAAGGAACCCTTTCCATATGACCAGTGCGACTTTTCCTCATTTTCCTATAAAAATGTCATGCATATGGCAACACACACTGGCGAGAAGCCCCATATGTGTGGCAAGTGCGGATACCGGACAGGTAACAGAGCACACCTGTTCGAACACATGAGAACACATACGGGTGAGAAACCCTACAAATGTGACAAGTGCCACTATTCGTCAGCAAAGAAGAGTAATTTAGATCGACACATGTTTGATCACGCTGTGGAAAAACCCTTCATGTGTGGAGAGTGCGGGTACAGCACAGCTAACAGGACTCACCTAGTCACGCACAAAAAAATACATACAGGCGAGAAACCGTTCAAGTGTGACCAGTGTGACTATTCTACAGCAAGAAAGCCTAACCTGGATCGACACAGGTTCAAGCACGGTGGGGAAAAACCATACGGGTGTCATCTATGTGAAACTTCGTTTGCAGGAAAGGGTGATCTAGACCAACACATGGCTAAACACACTGGGGAGAAATCCTACATATGTAACGAGTGTGATTTTAGAACGGCTTACAGGTCTTCCCTGTCTGTTCACAAGAGAATCCACACAGGCTTTAAATCTTACAAGTGTGACCAGTGTGGCTTTTCTGCATTGCAAAAATGTCGACTGGAAAAACACATGGTCAAGCACACTGGAGAGAAACCCTTTCTGTGTGGGGAATGCGGGTTCAGAACGGGTTACATGTCAAACCTATCCGCACACATGAAGAAAAAACACCCTGGAAAGAAAGCTTAACCCTGCATTGTGGCATTCCTTCTTCATACGAAAACTATTGTAACCAAAGTAAGTAAAGTAATCCGTGTACAGGTCCAACATGCATTATGGCGACGCACGATTATAGTTTACAATGCAATTTATGTCCTATACTATTTGCAGCATGTTGTGAAATGTTGTGACTAATATCACTACTACATGTAAGTGCCGAGAGAGGCTGTACATACTAGTATTTGTGGTGACTTTATTATAAGGCATCAAGTCATACATAATGTGGTATCAAGTCAGCATGTGATCTCCTAGGTCTGTACGCAGAAATAAAGCATCGCCATGAGAAGAGAAAAAAAGATTTGTATTAATATTAATATATGACTATTCACCTAATTAAGATATGCATGAGCAAGAGACCTGATTGTTGGCAAGTCACACGATCCTCGTAAGGGCATGACCTGAATTATTATTATTTCTCTGTTTCTACATTTTGCGTAATTTATTTGTTGATTTACTCATGGGTTTATTACACATGTACCGATATGTTTCTATTGATTATTTTTTCTGTGACAGGTTGAACTATAACTGACAACACAAAGATTGGGCTTACCCAAATTTTCGACTGATCAGCTGTCTTTGCCACGAAATAATCCACTGCTTCTGTGTACAGTTTGAATAGGCATGAATCAGATCAGATTTATCAGATTTATGTAGTTTAGAGGTTTGGAATGAAAAGTCTGGACGCAAGTCATGCAAGTACGCAGCCCTCGTCACACTGAATTAAAGCACTACAACAATAGTTGATCATTAGGTGTTGATGGCACCGACACGATGACTGAAAAACAGTACACTAGTCCTATGATGTAATCGGTGCTTTGTGGATCCAGTCAATATGGAGTAATTACGCACTTCACCTTTGACCTTTCACCTAAGGAGGTAATGACCTCTGCGCTTGTCCGCCATTTTGACTGCGACACGGCGAAAAGGAAAACGGTTTTGACGAAAACACAACCCTTCATTGATCCTCCAACAAACAGCACATAGGACCGTCATAGAGGTAAGATTGAAGATAGTAGAGAGGAGATCCTTTCGGTCACGTAGGAAGGTTTTCCGGTTTAGGCCGCTCTCTGATTAATTAACAGATGTTCCCGACTTGTACGATACAGTTCAGAGGAGGTGCTCCGTGGCTTGTCTAGTCTGTTTTATAGGAATCCATTGAAGACGATTATCATTATTTCATTGACTTGATACATATTTGACAGCAAGTATGGATGGACCCACAAGTGTAATTTGGGATAGGTGCAAATCGTGCACGCGTGGCCAATTTACTCGGATCCTAGCGGATCCTATGCCGGCTTATGGTACTGTCTTATGCCACGCAAGAGCTGCTTTGAGATTAATGACTTAACGAATTTGTTTAATTTGCAAAACCATGCCCGAAGGCTAATTGCATATGCATATACAGTTTCAAAGACTGAGAGTATAGAAATAGTGTGATACATAACACTAGGGTCTAATCAACTATATGATACAATGTCGGGTTTGAATTCTTCTTTGAATGCAGTGACTTTGGATTCTTCTTTGACTATATATAAGAAGAAGAAGTTTATTTGCAAGTTCATGCCCGAAGGCTAATTGCACTATATAACACTGGTTGAAGATAATTAGAAAATATGAATAGTATTAGCCATGGTTTTTTTTTACGTACTTTGAATAATTCATTGTTTTTCACAGAAACTATGGAAGAGAAATGCAGCGAGATTCAATCTATACTGCCGACGGTGCACCTTAGTAACGAGGCAGTTGAGAAACCAGACACGGGTACGGGAAGGCAAAACAAGAAGGCAGAAGACCTTGCATCCGAGCAACCGAGTGGGTTAGAACCCCACTACTCTCCCGTACATAGCCAAACAGAGCACACTAATAAATCTGCGGTGGAAAGTACAGTGGAGAGACACTTCGCATCTACAAAGTGTGACTTTAAAGCATGTTCAAAGGACATCATGGCAAATCACACAGGCAAGAAACCCTATATATGTGACGATTGTGACTTTTCTGCCGCACAGAAATGTCGTTTAGACCAACACAAGGCTAAACACACAGGAGAAAAACCCTTCAAGTGTGATAAGTGTGAGTATTCAACGGCTAAAAAATGGCATTTAAACCAGCACAAGCTACGACACACTGGTGAGAAACCCTACATGTGTGGTGAGTGCGGGTACAGGACGGCTGACAGGTCTCATCTCTCCAGACATATTGTCAAACATACAGGCGAGAAACCCTACAAATGTGACCAGTGTGACTATTCTGCTGCACAGAAGGGCACGTTGGACCAACACATGGTTATACACTCTGGAGAAAAACCCTACGCATGTGGAGAGTGTGGATACAGGACGGCCAGGAATTCTGACCTGTTGAAACATTTAAGAATACATACAGGCGAGAGACCGTATAGGTGTGACCAGTGTGACTATTCTGCTGGATGGAAAGCTAATTTAGACCGACACCTGGCTACACACACCGGGGACAAACCCTACATGTGTGGAGAGTGCGGATACAGAACTATCGTCAGGTCCAGCCTTACCACACACATGAGAACACATACCGGTGAAAAACCCTACAAGTGTGACCAATGTGAATATTCTGCTTCGCAGAAACGTAATTTAGACCGACACATGGCCAAACACAATGGAGAAAAACCCTACATGTGTGGGGAGTGTGGATACAGGACGGTTGAAAGGTCTCACCTTTCTAGACATATGAGAACACATACAGGTGAGAAACCCTAGAAATGTGACCAATGTGAATATTCTGCCTCACGCAAAAACCATTTAGACCGACACTTACTTGGACACACTGGTGAGAAACCAGATGAAAAATACAAATGTGATGAGTGTGACTACTCTACGGCACGCAAAGACTGTCTAGGCCAGCACTTGCTACGACACCGAGGTGAGAAACCCCACGCGTGTTCAGAGTGCGAATTCAGGACGGCTCACAAGTCATATCTAACCACTCATATGCGAATTCACAGCGGTGAGAAACCCTACAAATGTGACCAGTGTGACTATTGTACACCATGGAAAACTCTCTTAAGGCGACACATGCTCAAACACACTGGTGATAGACCCTACATGTGTGGGGAGTGCGGCTACAGGGCAGCTCAAAAAGTTTCACTTTCTCGGCATATGAGGACTCACACGGGCGAGAAACCCTATAAGTGTCACCTCTGCGAATATTCCGCAGCAGAGAAGGGCAATTTAAAAAACCACTTAGCACAGCACACTGGAGACAAGCCCTACATGTGCGGCCAGTGTGACTATTCGACAACTAACCTCGCTAACCTACGTACTCACGTGAGGAAACATACAGGTGAGAAACCCTACAAATGTGACCAGTGCGACTTCTCCTGTTCGTCAACAGGCAGTTTAAAGCGGCATCAGCTCACACATACCGGTGAGAAACCCTTTGTGTGTGAGACTTGTGACTATAGTACGTCTGACAAGTTTACACTTTCCTTACATGTAAGGAGGCACACTGGTGAGGAACCCTACAGTTGTGGGTACTGCAGGTACAAAACAACTAACAGGAATTCTTTAACTAGGCATATTATGACACATACTGGAGAGAGACCCTACAAATGTGAACAGTGTTGCTATTCCGCCACAGAAAAAGGAAGTCTAAAGAAACACATTGCGGTTTCGGGACACTCATCTGACAGCATATAACTAAACGTAAGACTTTTCCTTAGCTTGGAAACCATGCACGCGGGGGCTTGTGAAAACGATATCTTTTTTGGTCCGACAGACACACACAGGTGAGAAAGCTTGTAAATGTCATATTGATGAATTCATGATGTGTATGACAACGTTAACTGTGTTTGCTATTGTATGATTTACGATCAACGAGTATTTAGACATACTTTGTCATATGAAAACGCTTTTCGACCGAATTCTACATCAACAAAAAGTGACTTGCAAGAATTTATGATGGGATTCTGGGAGACAGAAAAGCTTTGTTACCTGTTGCTTTTTGTCTTTCTACCTGACTAAGTTTACATGCTCCGATTCAAGTGCTACACTGCAGTCTGATCACAAGACGTACACAAATAGTAGTCATTTTGAGGACACGGTGTAATACAGATGCTTTGTGTGAATAGGTATTAGATTGATGTATAGATAGATGAATGTTTTGTGTTTTAACAAATAGATAAAGATAGATATATATATATTTTCATGTGTCGTGCCTTTGCTCGTTTACATTGCTCTGTAACAACATTGTTTCCTTTGCACTATTACAAATCCGTTTCACTGTTGTAAAACCATTTACAAGATCACTTGGTCATTAGCCTGACTAAAATCGCACCCCTAGCGTCCGGCCCTACAATTGCCGCCACCTGGAAGGGGTCATTAACTCCAGCCATCGAGAGGTTGTGTAAACACAGGCTAACTTAGTCATAGTTGTAAAGCATTTTCACTTGCACTGTTGTAAAGTGCTTTCAATTGCACATATTGAGTTCATGTTGCCTGAAAGATTGTGAGCTTCCAAATAGTGACAATTTGTGTTTTTTTTATATCTATGTATGTTTACTAAAGCTACTGTATACTAGTACGTATTATATTAAGATAACTAAAGGTATTCAGATTTATATTCAGGCAGTATCTTGAACTTCTATTCATGTCTTGATCTAGTAACGTTCGTCGATTTTAAGATGTAGGTTTTTTAATGTCTGCACCGTATTTACTATATAGTCTTCCTTGATCACCAAGTGTATCGTTTTATATATGTAATTTCTCACGTTGCCGTTTGTCTAGCAATGTGCGAAAGAAAAATCAATAAAATAGTTTAGCCGTATTTGTTTTTGTTACCCTTGCAACTTATACGGCACATGGTTCTTAAAGTATGGCTACTTGAAAGCATCATTTCGTTGTATACATTTACGGGTGCAGTTTACTTGGTATTGCTTACAGTTCATAATGCAGGCTGAGCCATTTCACTTTAAAATTAGACGTGCTGTTCCAAGAATGTTCAAGACTGTCAGTGTAGCGTACACGTAGTCTAAATAAATTGTCTGGTATCGTAAAACATTCTCCAATTTCCCAGATGCACATTATTTTGACAGACATGTGGAACAACACGTCTAATCTTTTATTAGATTCCATGTATCACCTATTTACAAAGAAATAGGTTGTTACCAATTTGGCGTTTTATATTGAGCCAGGGGATGCCAATATGTATCTTATTTAAATGAAATTGATTTGTTCAATGTTAATCAACTCAATTACATCTATAGTGCATTCGACAGCGGTCCGCAGGTGCAACTATGGTAATCAGGTACATGACCTTTGACTTTCCCTTATCGAAGCTTTGACCTGTGACCTCGCTCGTCCGCCATCTTTAAATGTGTGGGAGTGTCATTGTCTAAATGTCGGGTGATTTTCAAAACAGTTCCTCGCCGTAAAAATCTACCAGCAGCACATGTAGACAGGTAAGACCTTTATACACCTGTCAAGGATGACCTCATTATGCAGAACGGCAGCGAGAATTAGGCCTACGAGCAAATTTTTAAGAGGACAGTGCTTTTTTGTAAAATTTACATTATGTTGGGGCATAATCACTGTGTAACGTAAATATGGTGCACTCAGAATGGACCAGGGATCTGAATGTGAATAATACATAAGCCTCTTTTAAAGATTGAATGTTCAAGTATTTCACATTGAGCAAAAAAAGGCTATTGTTTGCTGTGTGTATGAAATAACATGACCGTACGCTGATAGTGTGTAAATGTATACGTATGTATGCCCGGGCACAAAGCTAAACCTGTAAGGGTAACGTATTCGTGGGGTACTCAGAAGGGACAAAGAATTCCATATGAAGAATACATAAACCTCTGGAAAAGATTTAATGTTCAGGTATTTCGCCTTTAGGCAAAAAAAAAAAAGGTTTTTGCTTTTGTTAGGGGTTTATGACCCGGTTTCCCTTCGATGTTTATGGCTGGTGACGTAATGCCAAGCCTGTGACAAATAACCTCAGAATAAATGTTTATTAAGTAGGTATGGCTCATTGGCCAGGGGTTTTGGCACCGTAATTTATTTAAACACCAAAGGGAATGGTGGGTCATAAACCCTTGATTATGGCAGTGTCAGTGGCCAGGCGTTATGGCACCGTAAACGCCAAAGGAAGGGAATACCGGGTCGTAAACACTACTTTAAACAGCAAAGTCAAAATACGCGTAGGTGGATCTGTAAAATGCTGATTACAGATTTAGGAAGTGGTATTTTTATTGTTTGCCTTTTAGATTCATGATTCTCGAAATGTATTTTGCAACAGTATAATCAACATACGCATCGTTCAGAATCTAGATATTTTATGTATTATGATACCTGTTTTTCACATATAGGGGAGTGTCCTCCTAGGATGCAATTGGATGCTTTTCTAGGACGGAATGTCTCTCTTTGTTTTGATATGCAGGAAATGTTTTCAGTACTAGTTACCAGCATGATGACAGTATGTCTTTTCTAATATGTAATATTGACATGTGCACAGATACATAGAAAACGAAAGCTGTCCAGAATATACATATCAGTGACTGAACTTCCTTTTTTTGTCTTGATTTTTACTAGAAATGGAGTGGGCAAACAAAATGGAGGAGTTTCTCAATGACGAAATGGCCACTGGACATACTGGAAATGAGACGAACAGTAGAGAGGACCCGACGACCGACACGGAAGGGCAACAGACCGGGAACAAAAGCGAAAACTCCCAACACGAAGTAGAAGCCTTACAACATCAAATTGCTCCTGCTTTAGAGAGGGCAATCAAAGTAGAGAGGGGTCTCACCGACGAACCGGCCACTGGACATCATTGGGACGAGGCAAACAGCAGAGAAGACCAGACAGCAGACACTGGAAGAGGACAGATCGAGGACAATGATGTGCTGTTTCAGGAAAACTACGTCCCACCAGACGAAGAAGCCGTACCTTATCAAATTGTTCCGGCTTTCGTAGAACATACGGGTAGCCAGGAGGACAATCAAACTGAGTATGAACCTAACGTATGTAATGAACCTGTGCTCACGAAGGCTGACTGGTCTCACCTATCCCAACATTCGACAACGCGCATCAACAAGAAGCCATATCGATGTGACCACTGCGAATTTTCTTCTGCGTATAAAAATAATCTAGTCTTGCACATGGCTAAACACACTGGTGATAAACTTTGCATGTGTGGGGAGTGCGGGTTCCGAACAGCTAACAGGTCTAACCTGTTAGAACACATGAGAACCCATACAGGTGAGAAACCCTTCAAGTGTGACCAGTGCGACTATTCGTCAGCAAAGAAGAATAATTTAGATCGACACATGTTTGAACATGCAGGTGAGAAACCCTACTTGTGTGGGGAGTGCGGATACAGTACAGCTAACAGGACTCACCTGTTAGATCACGCAAAAACACATACAGGTGAGAAACCGTTCAAGTGTGACCAGTGTAACTATACTGCATCAAGAAAGAATAATCTAGATCGACACATGCGTAAGCATGGTGTTGGAGATAAACTTTACTTGTGCCGGCAGTGCGGGTACAGCACAGATAACATGTTCTACCTATCCAAACACGCCAGAACACACGACAAAATTCACAAGTGTGACCAGTGCGACTATTCTACAGCAAGAAAGCCCAACCTAGATCGACATATGTTTAAACACAGTGGAGAAAAACCATACAGGTGTCATCTGTGTGACCATTCCTCTGCAGAAAAGAGTGATCTAGACCAGCACATGGCTAAACATACTGGGGAGAAATCCTACATGTGTGAGGAGTGCGGATTTAGAACGGCTTACAGATCTTCCCTGTCTGTTCATAAGAGACTACACACAGGTGTGAAGTCTTACAAGTGTGACCAGTGTGACTTTTCTGCACTGCAAAGAGCACAGTTGAATCAACACATGGTGAAGCATACAGGAGAGAAACCCTTCCTGTGTGGGGAATGTGGGTTCAGAACGGGTTACATGTCAAACCTTTCCGCACACATGAAGAAAAAACACGTTGGCATGACAACCTAATATTAAAATTAATCAGTGTGATTTTTTTCATAGGAAACATATTATGAACAAAAACCAAAGCCTACAAGTCCAACATGCGTTATGTGCTGGGCAATGTGATGGTTCAAAAGGCTGTCTTTGATAATAATCAAGGCATATTGTGAAACGTTATTGATGTGAATAATGCGTACTACTTGTGAGTTCCTAGAGACACTGTACATATTGTAGCGATAAGACGAACGAACTGGGGCTAAATGCAATTGATTGCAGGCAAGCATAAAGTATGCGCAGCAATCATTCTCGTGCAAAGACACTCAAATATGTTATTATACACTGTATATTATATCTAGACCTGTTCAGCAAACTCAGTGGCGCCATATTGTAAGCCATTTATTGCGGTGTTTAGGGTCAACTTTCAGCCTCCATTTTCACGTTCCTAAAATGAATGAATGAATTAATATATGTGATATATATGAATGTGATGTGTATGTATATGTAAGTAGATATAATTGAAAATGAGTGTCACTCCATCGTGGATTACCAAAAAAATATAGTGATAACCGCTCAAATGTGTTCAGCTTTCTTTCTTGTCTGTTGTTTTATTTCTGATTGCGTCTCAGTTCTATTGTACTGAATTATGTAGCTATTGCACTCGGTTAGTTGATGCCACCATCTACAGCTGTTCACAGTTAAGCTTACATGGCCAAACACGTAGGGGTAAACCTTTCAGATACATGTGAATTTTGTATCCTAGGACTCGGAGCGAAACAGCCTACAACCCTTAGTTTTGAGTAAGGGTCGAGGATCCTATAGCTAATTGTAGAATAGTCACATATAAATATGTCCTAATTACACTATACCGCTGGAAAATAAATGTGTTTTGTTGGTGTGCCATCTTTAGTGTTATGAGACCGTAACCTGTCAGGAGATTTATGGTGACCCAAGGTTTCAGTTGGGTAATCAGGTACGTAAACTTTGACCTTAAGGACACTCGAGATTTTTCTGTCCGCCATATTTAATTCAAGGAAGGGCGTCATCACTTTCTCCCAAATAAAGCGATTTTTCAAGATTCTTGATCGCCGGGACGACCTGAGAGTATTCTAGAATAAACAGGTAAGACATTAGCTTATAACCAACGCGAACTAGTTGGGACCAGTACAACAATTCGCTCGGAACAGGGTTTGTTTTGATGGACTGAACGAAGAGAAGAGGGGGGAGGGGGCGGTGAGTGCAAACAGGTGTAACCTAGTAAAGGGTTTGGCCACAATTATTCTACCCAGCATGCCGGTTCATAGTGTTGATTGGATACCACTTTAATTGTGCAGACATCAAGTAGTACAAGATTTTGCTGTGTGAGATCAGAAAGGGCAAGTTCTTGTAGGCTATTAGATTTATGTGCATTTATTTCCAGGAATAGAGGTACAATGTATCATATACACCATAATATGTTGACCTATGGACCAATGTTTCAATTGAAACTTCAAAGAATATGTATTAGGTGTCAGCCATATATTTGCATATATACATCTTTGTAAACATTCCTAGTTTAGATCATTGTGTCAAAACTGTTAATTTCTAGGTAGAATCAGATATTATACTGAATGGTAATTTTCTACTTTCTATATTTCCCTGTCATTAGACATGGAAAGCTGGGGGTCTCCTGTCAAGGAACTACTTGGCAATACCGGGAGCAGGGAGGCCCAGGCAACATGTTCAGGAATGCAGCAGGACGAGGAAAGAGAAATTTCATCATGTGAAGTACACCCCACCCATCTTGATACAGAAATTTGCAGCAGAGAGGACACAGGAAAAATATGTGAAGCAAAAACAGAAACAGAAGACCAGACAACAAATACAGTACGGCAGCAAGATAAGGAAAAAGAAAGAAGTCCTTGTGAAGTAACCTGCCATAGTATAGGCGCTACCCTGCCTGCTTACAACACAAATTACAGAGAGAACCAAATGACAGACACAGGAAAGCAGCAGAACAAGGAATGTGAGGAAACCTACAGTGTAGGCTCTACTGTCCCCTCCTATAACACTTCTAACACAGAAGGTCAGCCAACAGACACAGGAAGGCAACAGCAAAAGAAAAGTGAGAGTCCATGTGAATTCAAAGCAACCTGTAGCAATGTCTGCTCTACGCTGCCCACCTACAAAACAAATTATGGAGAACTCCAGACAACAGACACAGGAGGGCAGCAGGACAAGGAAATGGGCAATCTATCTGAAGGAGCGTACAATTCGAATTCCACCCAGGCTGGAATGGAAGCGTCTTCACATTTATCTGAAAAAGCTCCTCCAGGGTACAGGGATGAACGTGTGACAAAACCACTGAAAGGTCCGCCATACATATGTGTGGAATGCGATTACAGGGCGCCAAATGGTTTCAGCCTGACAGAGCATGTCCGAATACACACGGGCGAAAAACCGTACAAGTGTGATCAGTGTGACTTCTCCACTGCATGGAAAACTAGCATCGACATGCACATGCGTAAGCACTCGGGTAAGAAACCCTACGTTTGTTCGGAGTGTGGGTATAGCACAAGCTATAGGGTCCACCTAACGCGGCATATGATAACCCATACCGGTCAGTATCCCTACAAGTGTCAACTGTGCGGATTTTCGACAGCCAGGAAAAGCAACCTTAGTGAGCATGTGGCCACACACACCGGTGAGAAGAAGCATAAGTGTAACGTATGTGGTTATAGAACAGCTCACAAGCATGGCCTGAACAGACACATGAAAACACATACTGGAGATAATCCTTACAAGTGTTCCCAGTGTGACTATTCGGCAGTGCAGAAGCGAGATTTAGACGTACACATGTCGAAACACACCGATGGGAAGACATACCAGTGCGAGGAATGCGGGCACAGGGCAGCTGATACTAGTGACCTCAATAAACATAAGAGAAAGCATAAGATGATCAACTTGCTGTAGCTTCAGATTGAAAATCAAGCTTATATACACGGTGTATGTTTTGAATAAGTGTGGTAAATTATTGTTAGGGTTTTGTGCATGATAATGTATTGTAGCACAAACAGGACATGTACTTTATCTAATATCAAAATAATGAATTCTAATTGTCTCTTGCAGACTTAAGTTAAGTACTACAAGTAAAACTGCATAGAAAGGAAGGCAATTGTACCAATTGTACAAAATCACCTTGCTAGTCACCCATTATGTACCATAAGTGTAATACTGTATTTAAGATTCATTTATTCTTGAGTGTTTCAAGGTAGGAGCCAAAAGGAGCTACTAACTTGTATTGGCATTTCAAGTTCACGCTTTAAACAATTGCAAAGTACAGAAAAGATGTATTGAAATGTATATGGACAATGTCAAGATATTTGTAGTGGAGAAGTCACTGCAAAGGCCAGGAAAATGAGGACACTAGTGCACTACAAATTATTTAACTTTACAGTACCATATGCATAGTATACCAAGTAATCTGAGCTTGTCCTTAAAAATGAATGTGTTTGTGTAAGCAAATATTTCTCTCTTCCAGTGCATATTTATTGTAGTGGTTGACAATAATTGCCCTTGATTGAATAGATATCCTGTTTTGTAGGTTATGTGATGTGATATATTATCAATATATTATAACACTATCAAGTATAACACTATAATGTTATCGATTGTATTGTATGGATGACATCCATTGGTAACTCATGTGAAACTCATGGGCGCGTACAAAAAATTTGGACAAATGTGGCATAATAAAATCTTAAAATCTAAGGTGTCAGGAAATTTGAAAAAAAATGCAAACAGTTTGGGCATTCTATGACATTAGTATTAATGCCTGTTTTTTTGCCATTTTTTCTCATTTTGAAGATACTTTGTACGATTTACAGTTTGGTTGAATTTTGTGCAAACGAACATGGATGACATCCATATAATCCAACCAACATGGCCTAATTATGAAGAAAACATAACCTCTGTTACACCTTTAATGATGTACATGACGTATATAGTATGAAGTATGTCATCTGAAGAAATATGTTTTTTTTATATTTATAGAAGCACAGTACATGTACTGAAAGAACTATCGGAGGTCCATATATTTATCTATCTATTCAGACAGAAGATAGTGCATTGCAATTAAATGTATCCTCAGTCACGGTATATGAGGATGCCTTTTTCTGCAATTTATATAGGAGGCAATATATCATTTAATGCAATTTATTTATGAAACTATGTAGAGATAAATGTAAAACTCTGAACAGTGAGAGTAGTGAAACTCTTTCTTTGGTATTGTACTTAGATAAGAATGTATGTATGTTAATGGTTTTAATCTCCAAGCAGGTGTAAGGATCCTGCTCATTCTTTTTTGTAACGTTAAAAACACTAGAAAGGAGGACTAGATTTTGCATAAACAGGTGTTAAAAGTTGGGAATAAAAGTCTAGTTAGAGTTAATTGGCCTAGGAGTGAACTGATAGCTGGATAGACTGTAAAAGACTGAAATCCAATGGCAAGTTATTTGTCTCTATTTGACTAAATTCTTCTCTTTTTGATCCTGTCTGCTTGGAGACTAAGGTATATGCCTGAACACGTTCTATTCTAGAAAAGAATGTCTGGTGCGAATTTGTCAGTACATGTACGGTAGAGCAAAATGTCTTCTTTTTTTTTTTTCTGCGGTGATGGTGAGAGGGGGCCATGCATAAGTATGGTTTACATTACAGCAAGGGTTCGACCTTTAACCAGGCAGATGAACTATAACCTTTGCCCCACTGACCCCTGACTGTGCTTGTCCGCCATTTTAAATTTGCGCAGGTGTGAACTTTTCTTAATCTTGTTTTCTGACACCATTTCCAACAAATTTGGTTGCTGTAGCAATTATAGAGCATACTAAAACTACAGGTAAGATGTTTTTGTTGTTTTGTGTTTGAAAGTACAAGGTACCCAGTCCGTGCTGCTAGAGTAGTGGGGTGTGTTTGGAGGGCAACACTCTCGGCCACGGGTCGGCTTTAGGAAGTAGGGAGAGGGCTATGAAATAGGCCGTTATCTGGTTCTAGGATTACTTATTTTGTAATTGGGTGGGCCGGCAACTCTCTCTTGGCAGCCAGGGGCTGAACTCAGGAAGTGGGCGGGGATAAATCGCAAGGGTCTGGAGCGAGCTGCCACTCGGAACGCTCCACTCGTTCCTGTCTAACTTGCTATGGTGAGAATTACAGCTTGTTTGTTTTACTAGTAACTTATTCCTGAGAAGCTCAAATCGACCTGCAGGCCGCTTTTCATTGAGGTCATGAGGGAGGTAAGGGTCAGATGAAATAAAACAGAGATACAGATTAGTAAATGGTTTATTATTGATAAAAAACAACATCGGCTTGGCAGTAAGAACTGAATTGCGCCGACTCATACAGTAAAATTAGCCCAACGTTATCAATGATACATATAACGGTTCACAGGATCACAATATTTACAAATGA
The DNA here is from genome assembly GCF_000003815.2 of Branchiostoma floridae. Taxonomy (NCBI): domain Eukaryota; kingdom Metazoa; phylum Chordata; class Leptocardii; order Amphioxiformes; family Branchiostomatidae; genus Branchiostoma; species Branchiostoma floridae. The sequence goes on along the minus strand of NC_049986.1, from coordinate 20,884,237 downwards.
CATATACTAATTAACACAAAATATGGTGTTTTCGGACTATTGCAATTACAATTTATGTTACAGATTGTCTATTTCTCCTTGCCTATTAGAAATGGGCGAACCTGCAAAGCAGATGTCAAGCGGTCATGTAGGAAACGAGCCAAATGATATGAAGGACCAATCAACACCCAAAGGGACACAAAAGGGATACAAGGATAAGGAAATCGCATTTGAGGAAATGAGCGGTGTGATCAGCACCCCAAAGGAAGGAGCTGCCCCATCACGCCAACATGTACAGGTCGGTACGAACCAGTTTGGAAATCGTCGACAAAAGACCTACGTTTGCAAAGACTGCGGATACAGGACAGATAGAAAGAACAGCTTAACCCGACATATGAGAAAGCATACAGGTGAGAAACCCTACAGCTGTGAAGAGTGCGGGTTCAGGACAGCATACAGATGCAACCTGTCCCAGCATATGTTAAAACATACGGATAAGAAACCTTCCAACAGTGATCAGGGTGACGTCACTACATCCAGGAAAACTGATCTTAAATCGCACAGCGTTCGTTACAAAGATAACAAAGCGTACGTGTGTGGAGAGTGTGGCTACAGGACGGCTAAAATTTCAGCACTGTCTAAACATATGGGAAAGCATGCATCGGCGAAGCGCTTTAAATGTAACCAGTGTGACTTTTCTACTGCTTACAAATCCTGCCTAAACGGGCACATGCGTATGCACACTGGCGATAAGCCCTACATGTGTGGGGAGTGCGGGTACAGGGCGGCTCAGAGAACTTCTCTCGTGCAACATATGGCAAAACACACGGGAGATAAACCTTACAAGTGCGACCAGTGCGACTACTCAGCTAGATACAAAAGAAGTTTGGATCATCACAAGAAGAAGCATAACACGTGCAGTGACAAACCCTACAAGTGCGGGGATTGTGGCTACATGGCCTCGAAGATGTCTGAATTATTCAGACATGTATCATTGCACACTGCAGAAATACCTTACAAATGTGATCAGTGCGATTATACATCCTCAACTAAAAAAGATTTGGACCAGCACATGGTCAAACACAACTACATAGAAGGAAAACCCTACATGTGTGGAGAGTGCGGGTTCAGGACAACTGATGGATCGTCTCTATCCAAACACAGGAAAATCCACACCAGGGCAAAAGTTTTCAAATGTGACCAGTGCAAGTTTACAGCTGTTAGCAAACAAAGCTTAGACAGCCACTTGCTCAAACATCTGAAGCCCTTCATTTGTGGGGAATGCGGGTACCGTACAGCTAAAAAGTCTAGACTATCCCGACATATGAGAACTCACACTGGCGAAAAACCTGACAAGTGTTATAAGTGTGATAAGTGTGATTATTCAACTCCATGGAAAAAGTGTTTAAACTTGCACGCACGAAAACACACTGATGAGAAACGTTTAAAATCATTCGAGTGCGACTTGTGTGACTTCTCTACAGCATACGAAATTCACCTTAAGCAGCACAAGTTCACACATACCGGAGAGAAGCCATACAAGTGTAAGCAGTGTGACTTTTCTTCAGCTTGGAGAAATAGTTTAGAGGACCACATGCTTACCCACACCGGTGAGAAACCATACATGTGTGGGGAATGCGGGTACAGGGCAACTACTAAGCGTCGCCTTACTGAACACATGAGAAGTCACACAGGTGAAAAACCCTACAAGTGTGACCAATGTGACTTTTCTACTGCCCGAAAAAACAGTCTAGTCAGCCACATCCTCACACACACGGGCGAGAAACGCTACTCCTGTGAGGTGTGTGGGTATAAGGCAAGTAGGAAGGGCCACCTAGTACGACATATGGCCAAACATAGTGGTGCAAGGCCATACAAGTGCGACTTCTGTGACTTTTCGTCTGCAAGAAAAGACAATCTGAATCAACACATGGCTAAGCACACCAACCAGAAACTCTACAAATGTGACCGCTGTGGATACTCTACTGCACGGAAGCACAATTTAATCAAGCATTTGAATAAGCACAATGATAACCAAGTCGACGGTTGAAGGCAATGTACATAGATAACGTTGCAAAGTTGTTGTTTTTTTTGTTATTGTCGTTCATAGCGGTAATTTGTTATAGCTTAGTAAATGGCAAAATAAATCTATGACAAAATTTGTTTTCCCTGTATGCGTATGACTTTTTGTGGTTGATTATGAGACCATTTCTGTCACAGTGAAAAACAAAACCTGTCTACTGTTGCGGAGTAAGTATTTCAACTGTGAATCCAGTGTATTAGAACGTTGGGTTGGTAGTCGCTTGTATATGTCACAGGGGAGATTGGAGTCTAGGGGGATTCGGAATCCTCCTAGGGGAGATTGGAATTCCAATTTCCCCTAGGAGAAATTGGAATTCTTCTGGAGTTCTACTGGAATTCCAATCTCTCCTAGGAGAATCCGGAATTCTCCTAGGAGAGAATGGAACTCTACCAGGACAATCTTTGAATCTACTAGGATCCAGAGTGGCTTCATAGTTTCAAACAATGCAACAAAGGATTTATAATTATTTCTAAGAATAAATCATAATATCTTACGCTTCATATCTAACACTTATAATTTTCTGACAATATAAGGTTAAAGTGTAACTGAAATGAAATCGTCTGTAGCATTTTCTACCAATAATGTAAAAATTTGATCTTTTCTGAAAAAGTCAATGCAAGTTTCAAATCAATTGTACGTCCGGAAGTCCCTCAAACAGCGACATAAAAATGTGTACTTTGAGCTCTTTGCTGGAACTAATTAGGAACATGCCGTGACGTCATTTTAGTTAGTCCCTACTAGCTGGTATGGTTGACTAGGGGAATAATATACATTTGATAGACCCGTATCTTATAAAGGAAACATAATTCATTGACGAAACTCGGCACGACTAAAGAACACATACTTCATTTCACTTGAAGAGAATTTCGTTCGTATTCACGCCACTGAAATATATCTTAGAGGCACTTGAAGTTGATGCACGTACCAAGCGTGCGTAACGCAAGCGGGGAGAAAGTTCATTATTGTAGCGTGTGGAATAAGCGGGGACAAACAGTCATCGCTTCTTCTATACACAAATGATAGCATTAGCTTACATTATCCTCAGTAAGGAGGCCATGCTGTACATTAATTTGAAGATGTTTTCTAGCGGAAGCGCAGAAATTTGTGCCTCTTTGCGGTCTCAGCTTGTGTCTGCTAGCGAAACCGGGACTAAAGCTTCGGTCGCGTACAAATATACAACAGCTGAGCAACTAACTACGTACAGTTCGCCAGGATTTAAAATGAGAAGCAACCTCATTGCCACAAGAAATGCGATTCAAAATACATTCCCACTCAAAGTATGTGTTTGTTTACAAACCTGTAAGCTTTTATCGGATAGATAGTACGTCGTAGACTGACTATTTCTAGTCGTGAGCACGGCCGATAGCTAGCTAAACGCCTCCAGATTGTGACGAGTCCGTGAAACATTTTGAGAGTGACTGTTCTTTCTGTCTCATATTTGTCTGCACAACAGACAGATTTTGTAAGCTCCCAGTGATTCGAGGAAAACACACAGACTGGTGTTTCCGTGATAGAAAATTCGAAAAGTGTGGTTAAATAATAGCGCATGGCACGGGGCCGCCATTTTTTTGTGAGGAATTTTTCTTTGTTGTTGACGACGAAAAATCCAAGATTCACTCGTAACTAGGTTTTACGGAGACCATATCAGTACTACATATAAATGCTACAATATTCATGACAAAATCTAGCGACAAAAGTGCCAAGTTTGTAGCTACACGAGCAAAAAAAAAACGAGTTATCGATGACATAGTAACGAGTTATGTACATGCTTGTGGTCCCGCAACCTCGATATATTTTCCTTTGTTTACATGCTCAGGTTACGCTAGAAGTTTTTATACAAAACCAAACTATTTTAACTCATCTATCAACAACATGTCCACCGCTAAGACACTAAACAACACACAGATTTCGTAAGCTCCTAGTGATTCGAGGAAAAACATACAGACTGGTGTTTCCGTGAAAGAAAATTCGAAAAGTCTCTGAGGTTTTTAGCGCACGGCCGCCATCTTTTTTGGGGCCATTTTTCTTAGAGTTGTTGTTGTCGACGACGAAAAATCCCAGATTCGCACGTAACTTGGTTTTACGGAGACCAAAAACTACAATACTCATGACAAAATCTAGTGACTATTTTTCCAACGTATTTTGAATACGGTCAGCAAATTTTCGTGCTTGAAAATCTTGGGACAGCGTCGGCATCATTGTTGTTACGAGTTCGGTATAAGCGGTTCACTTTGTTATGAAATCTATCCGGACGCCGACAAAGATGTAAAATCCAAGAATCATTTGTGCTGTTTTGTGTCGGAGTCAAAGCGTACAAGTACTTCACAATAATGGCAACACAGTTATGACCAGAACAAGCGAAATACAAGGTAAATTTACAGGGTGAATTACTACTAGTATGTGACAGATAAACGTCCTGCAGCTGTGATAAACAGTGGCGAATTCACCCTTCTCCGCGCGCGTTCCGTGACTGGGAGTCGGCAGACCAGCGGTGTCAATAGTTGGAACTTTTCCTGCGATAATCCTTCTGGTCCTCCCACAGCTCTCCCCAATATAATCTCAAGGTTCATGTTGAAGTACGAGGGCTCGAAGTGTGCGGAGCTCGAAGTGTGCGGAGCCGTAGATGTCGCGGAAGGAACCATGCCTCTGAACAAACTTGATACATAATTTTGTACACTGTTTTCTAGCTCGCTGAGACTCTCAATTTGTCGGCCGCAGTTCTGTCATTTTTAACTTTGGGGAATCTGTGCATAGATATCCCCTCGGTAGACTGACTATTCTTACAGCTAACGCCATGTGGGCCTCCTGCGACACAATAACGTCCACTGGACTTTGTACTAACACGACCGGTAGTACAAGACGCCATTACAGCGGACAGGGGTAGAGCTACTACAAGAACGCGACTCTCTAAAATGACGTCATGCATATCATTTGAATTCGCCCTCGGATGCCCCAAATCGCACTTTTTAAAGACGTTTTAACATAACTTTCCGACCAAATTATCACATGAAAAATATCTCAATCTAATAGCGATGAAATGATCCTCTAGATCGTTAAAAAAGTTTGCAAAAATTAAAAAATCGATCCTATTTCTCCTAGTCTTTAAGAATACTTCTCTGTAGTGTACAAGGTCATCTTATCCTATACTATAGCTCGTTAAACATGACATTTTCAAACATTTAGTAATAGAGGAGAATCCGGAATTCTACCAGGACAATCTTTGATTTTACCAGAACTTCAGATTTATATATAATAGATGAAATCTGCCCTAGGGGAAATTGGAATCTCCCCTAGAAGGATTCCGAATCCCCCTAGATTCCAATCTCCCCTGTGACATATACATGACCATGTGTGGGGATTGCTGAGAGTATGTAAAATGCAGTTTGCAATTTGGTTGGTAGCTACATAATCTTAATTGATTATCATTGCGATTGTAATACGCTACGGCCGTGTGGCGCGTTGGATATACCCGATCCCTCGATCTCGGAAGTTAGGCTACGCGTAGTCAGATCAGTTCTTGGACGGGCAACCATGGACGACCGGATGCTGTAACCGGACCAAGAATGGTCATTCCACGAAATCTTCTTCCGGGAGGGACGTAAAACGGGGGTCCCGTGCTCGAAGAGGCGCCTCGACCACGTTAATCAGCCTCATTTACTCACTTTGGGTACCTGCCTATGGCACTGGCTGCAGATAGTCACCAGATAAATAAATGATAAATAAAAATCATAGATGTTGCACCGATTCACCAATGCAAGTACCAATATTCTGCTTCTTTAAGAGTAAGAGAACTTGAATAGATGTGTGATAAAGATGAATGAATTATTTTAATAACCAGCCACTTATGTAATGTCTGCATCATTTAATACATGGGGTAAAATGGATAACTGCCTCACTTCGTATGACTGATTAGGCCATTTGATTTGATTATACGGATATCATCCGCGCGCACCTCAATTTTCGTCCGTTTCCCGAAAAATAAGTTTTCAACCATACCGTAAATCGTACAAAGCAGCTGCAAAATCAGCAAATATATGTCGTAGATTTGAAAAAAAAAACGGAAAACGTATAATAATGATGTCAAGATAGTCAAGGTAAAAAAAGTTGAAGAAGACGTGAAAGAACAAAAATTATAATGTATTCTTCAGCATATACTTGTGTGTTGTTATGACCTTAGATGTATTATTACCTCCATGAAATGTCATGGAATGGAGGTTATATTTTCTGTTATGTGGCTCTGTCTGTGTAGATGATTACTCAAGAACGGCTGGATGGATTGGTTTCATACTTGTTGTGTTGGTGGGGTGTAATGAAAGCTCGAATCGATGAGATTTGGGGAGCCGTATCTGTCGTTATAATCGATGTAATAATATCAGAAATCACCCCTATATTTGAGATATATTGGTACAGGCATCGTGCTTTATGTGTTTGTTAATGGGCTTAGCTCCAAGCAGATGGTGAGGTGACAGCTGTTAACAGGTATGGATGTCTCACATACAGTCATACTGTACTGCTGATTTGAGTGACATGGTGATTAAAATGCCATTAGGTCCTCTCATCTGGGTTGAGTGTCAGAAGTTTTATGGGCGAAACAGATGTTCTGATTTTGTTACGATAAGGGACAGTTGTTAGTTGTCTCTTTCGTAGCCAATGGTACTTGTTTTTTAGCAGACGGGGTTGGCACCAAGTATTCATCTTAGCATGAAAGTTCATCTGTGTTGGTAAATGACATTGTGGAAAAACTAAACTTTACTTAACCAACACCAAGATTAATTGGGACTTACCCCAAATTTTCAGCCGACTCCGTCAGCCTTGTTCACGGAATGGACCCGTCTGCTGAACTTCCGGACGTGACGTCAGGGACACACGACTGCAGCAGAGGGTCGTAGATGCCAGATAACCTGTGTCGCCCACTGTGTCGCCCTGTGTCGCGGACATTAAGTTCACTTTTGAACAACAGCAGAACAACTCCTTAGTAGCTTTTTTGGACACCCTTACAGTTATAAAAGAGGACGGCTCGCTGCAGATCAGAATTTACAGAAAGAAAACCCACACTGATCAGTACTTGAACTTTTCTTCCAACCACCCGCTAGACCACAAACTAGGGGTCATTCGCACCCTGTTCCATCGGGCAGAGACCATTATCACTGATCCTCAGGACAAAGAGGAGGAGAAGGATCACGTGATCCAGTCCCTAAAACGGTGTGGTTACCCCGATTGGGCCATCAAAAAGGCAGCTACACCTAAGCCACCCCAGTCAGTACAAACTACGAAAACCACCTCTTCCAAACCTAACAAGGGGTTAGTGGTCTTGCCGTATTCTAAGGGTATTTCTGAAGCACTACGTAGGACCTTCGGGAAATATGGAATAAAGACCTACTTCAAACCGACCCAGACTCTAAGAAATGTACTTGTATCACCGAAAGACAAAACACCTAGGGAGAGCAAATGTGGAGTAGTCTACCATATACGTTGCCAAGGTAATACAAACAAAGGTCAGTGCAAAGAATCGTATATCGGAGAAACAGAGCGCGCATTAAAAACGAGATTCCTGTAACACCAGCGACCAAGTTCTGTGGGCTCGGAGGTATCCAAACATATACACATTGAGTCGCCAGGACACTCAGTGTCTCTTGAAAAAGTCAAAATCCTTGACTCAGAGCCGGAGTTCTTTGCAAGAGGAGGCTGTGTACATTCGTGCCCACCGTCCATCACTAAACAGAGACGGGGGGCGACACAGGTTATCTGGCATCTACGACCCTCTGCTGCAGTCGTGTGTCCCTGACGTCACGTCCGGAAGTTCAGCAGACGGGTCCATTCCGTGAACAAGGCTGACGGAGTCGGCTGAAAATTTGGGGTAAGTCCCAATTAATCTTGGCGTTGGTTAAGTAAAGTTTAGTTTTTCCACAAGTATTCATCTTACAGTTGGTGTAGGGCTGTCAGAGGAAAGTGTGCATCTCGTTTTTGTACCGTGTGAACAGCTGATGTTATGACATATTGGTGGAAAATCAAATCACCATCTGACTAAAGTTGGCCACATCCCTTCTTCTTTCTAAGTTTCCCAACTTCCTCCCACCACACAGCTCTGAGGCACATAGTCGAACCTCAATAATGCTGACAACCTTAGTCATTTTAAATGCCAAACATCAAGCTTAAGGAACACCACGCTACCATATGCCGTCGACCTCTTAAACGCACATTACACAATTAAGTGTCACATTTTGATAATTACTAATCAGATGGACATCCTCTGTGTCATTAAATAAATACACCACTACTTTCCCATAACATTTATATTATATAACCATTACTCTCAAATACAACCGACTATAAACATACATACCATCCACAAAAAAGCAATAAATATTTCATGGAGGTATGAGGTCCCCGAACTCTAGTAATTCATATATCGGGACCTGTTTCTTTTCTGCAATATCATCAATGTATGAAGGCAATTTGATATGCAACATATCATATACGAGTTAATTTACCTGAACCCTAGAGTGAAGTCAGGTTTATTAGAATTCCTGGTCCCCCTTCTCGTTTCTTCTTCAATATGTGATGATTACGTGGGGTTTAATTCTTTTAAAGACAGATTATTATTGTAACTCGAGTTTCTGCTTGGTTAATCAGGTACGACACCTTTGACCTTTACCCCGCTGACCCCTGATTGAGTTTGTCCGCCATTTTGAGCAGTGCGAGAGGTTTGAAATCTCGTTATTACACGCCATTCCCAACTAGCTTGATCGCTATATCAACTAGGAAGCGGACTAAACCGGTAGGTAAGACATTTTTTGACAATTTGATGGGCTGGGATCGTGCTGGGACGTTTAGTAGCTTCCGTTTTTATCCAGTTGTAGAGATTGAATTGTATTTGAACATAATTTAGTAGCTTCGAACGTAGGTTTTCTTTTGAGGGGACCATGGCCACAAGTTGGTGAAACAAATGGGGTGCGGGATGGGGGGGCTGCAGCTTCCTTGATATCTAACATGTTGTGCCGAGTTTTAATACTATCACTAGGAAATTAGTTGACTTGAAACAGTGAGTAAAGATACTATATCGATGTACATAATTCAAACTCCACAAAAGAACGTGATTGCGACATGCGACAGTACAGTCCACTGCAATTGACATGACATAATTGTTCCCTAAAGAAAATTATCCGACAACTTGCCCGCGACAGATGAGAAAACCACCACCACAAACATGTTCAGGGAAGTTTCCCCTTTGTGTCTATTAAAATTTGGTGCTCTACATGCTTTCTAAGTGGATATAAAGGCCAAATCATATATATATGGCAAGAAATCGGACATAGAAAAACATGACCCATTTCAGAACTAATCTAAGTAATCTAACATATATTAGGCAACACTGACTTAATTTTATTGATGACATCCTCTGAAGACCCCAAACATAATGCAAGAGGGCAAAAAAAAAAAATCCAGCAAATGAAAAGAAAGCGACTAAACCCAAGACCACAATGCTGACATCATAAATTGAACCACAGAACATCAAGGACAGCCCTCTGTAACAGTTGGGCAGCATTGACTGACTGGTATTTCAGCCAAACGAACAAATAAATAAACCACAGAATGCGGTGTATCAAAAGAAACAACAAGTCTTTATGTTCAGGAGGCACATGTAGGTTGTATTGTTCATCTTAACAGACTCAACTGAAGTAATAGATATTCAATATATTGACAAAGAAGTACAATATTAGAAGATGTATGGTTCCAAGGACAGTGAATGATATATCCATAAAATCAAGTCTGTGTGGCCTTACATTGGCTTGGACATGTGTTTGGCAAATTCGTCAATGTTGTGCTACTTTGTGCCCAAGTGGAAATATTCCTGTAGAAAATTTGTTTTGAATGACCGCATACATCATGTCAGAATTCTGTTAATTTTGAAAGGAAATAATTTGCAAAACCTTCAATCCTGCTCGCTGTGATTAAATAAAAAAAAGATAGATTCTTTTTAACAGTTTGTTCAGTGTGAGGCAATGTACCACTTGTGGGTACTAGCAACTTAACCATCCACTGAAGCAGCACTCTTCTCCCAGAAACATGACAAGTTAGATGACTAACAAGAGAAGCAGGTTTAAAAAAGGCTGCTCAGGAAATTCCCTACCACATTCGAAATTTGGCAAATAAGGACATCTTAAAGACACACCTGTAAATCGGATCAAACTTGGATATGATCCCTCCTCCTCCAACGATGACAAGATGGCCTCTAGACAACATGTTAAGAGACTTATGTTGCCCAGTATCTTTGTTGCAAGCTTCGGTACCTTGTACCTCGCTGCTGCTCGCTTCAGAAACCGCCTGTGGGTGGTCTTTGACGAAATCTGTACCCACTGTAAACCAAAAATATATTGAAAGTAACGTGGTAATTATCACAGACAAATCAAAGTGCCATTCATTTTAAACATTTTCACAACAAGCAATTTGATAGCATGTTTGAACCAAAACAGTCTTTCTTTTTCAGCAAATGAATCTCCCACAATATGATATCACGTGTTCCCTAATTTATCTGCCACAATTAATAACTGTCTATCATAGGATATTAATGGACAAAGTTTTCTTTGTAACACAACCTTATTCAATTCGTCAGAAAACGTTTCAATGACCATCTGTCGTCTTCATCAGTACAAAATGAAACAAATACCTATCGGTGATATATGAGCTAGACAAAGTCATTGCAATCCGAACTTAACCTTATTGTATTGTGACGTAAATACTTGACATTGGAATGTTCTGAAACGTGATACATTAATCATCCTTGCCACTCTGTGACGTAGCGGCATGTATGCAGTCCCAAACATGGCCGAGTCTATATCCCCCTCGTCTCTATTCATAACTGGTGTAGACTTTCTGACCCAGAGGGCTTCCTTATTTAAAACTTGCATTTGTTGTCCTCTCCTTGACCTTTGCTTGAGTGGCATTGGCTACAGGTAACCCAAATCTAATACATTGAAGTCTCTTGCAATATTGTCAATCACTGCTGACTTTTTAATTGATCTGCCAACCTGATGAAACTGCTTATTGATAGGGCGTTGTTTTCATAGGATGTCATTGTTTGTAATCATTCACTGTACCCAAAATGTGTAGCAGACATGTAGGTCCAGCAGCTTATTCAGATTAGTGCTCATACATACAGGTATATATACAATCATGCTTGGTTACCTTGACTTTTGATGGGAGGAGAACCTGCTTTCCCTAAATCCCCATGGCTCTTGGCAAGAGCTGAGATTTTGTCCTTGACTTTTCTGAGCGACTCTTCACACAACTGTCCACTCTCTGCCTGGGTAGCTTCTAAAGATAAAAAGTATGAATGGACCAAGTTACTACAATAAATCTATCTTTCGATCTGTCTCACATTTGTCGGCATTACTATCTTCAAGATAAAGCCAACACGGAGACTGGAAGAAATTTAGGAATTATGATTTACTTATGCCAGATGTCAAAACAATAAATTTTACCAACAGAAGTTAGCATAATGCACATTTACAGTTAAGACATTACAAAATTGTAAATAACCTTTTTCTGACAGGCCACATGAGGCTAAGAACTCCCTCAGTTTTGTCTTTATTTGAAGACTCTCCATAACGTGGCAGTGTTCCTCGCAGAAGGCATGGCCTGGTCGCAGTTCATTGGTACAAACATCGGGATATCCCAACAACGGTATGCCAGCGACAACATTCTGGAAAAAAATGGGGTAGAGGAGACCATGAGTAAATTCTTTCCTATTCAACACATAATTCAGTTTCTCTACTTAACATTTTCAGCCAAGCCAAGACTACACTACATCTGTCCATGGAGACATACAACATTTGGTTACTAGTTTTAAAATCTACAGCAAGAATTTCAAAACATACCATATCAAACAATTGCTCCACATACAGAGAAGCACATGTATGCCCAATATGCTAAAAGTTGTTAACTTTCGGATTACAGGTATCGAGGTATCTCAATGATGTTCAGTACATTGACTTGTATTGACTCATTTGAGCTCAAATATGTTCCCGAGAGGTCAAACGTTTGATGACGTCATAGGTGAAGCTATAATATTTTGGTCAGGAAATCCAGCAGGACATGCACACCATTATTGGATTCAACTGTTTACAAAATTAAAGGGATTTTGCCCTTTCACATACAACTCATGGAACAAATTCTGAAGGAAGGAAAACTGCAATAAAGAGTATAAATCTTGATGTTGGCAACTACATTAGTCATTTCTACAAATACAGCATATCTTAACATTCTTTTACTTTCACATCATGTTGATAATCCGAAATTTTTAAAACAAAACCAGACAAAAATGTATGTGCACTGATGTCATCCATAAATAATACTTCCTATGGCCTAACATTGAGAAGAAATAAATATGGATGCACCTCTGTTCGCATCATGCAGTGAGTGAAAACTAGTTTCCATATTCCATCTGCAACATATAGACGTCCACAACCTGCACAGAAGACAAAACAAAATCAATTGTCAAAAAATTGCAAGATACATGTATCCACAATTGCAAGATGTCGGAAATCTCAATCTTTAAATCTATGGCATTTTTGGAAGCACAGGCATGCTCTGGTGCCGCCACCTGCTGCCATAAAGCAGGTGAAATGCACCAATGCCAGCATAATGAATGTCCCATGCTAGGAAGCAAGTGAGCTGCCTTAGCCTCCACCTAAGCTCACATTTCCAAACGGCAGGGGCCTGGCCGGACAGCTTTCGGGAGCGAAAACAATGATATTAAAGACATCAACATACACAAAGTTTTAAAATTTGATATATGGACATGATATGTGTATATTTCTAGATATACATTTTTATTTTTTTCATTTCAACATCACGGCCAGGTCCCAGTTGGGAAATGTGACGAAAGCCTTAGGGAGCACATGACAAATTTGTGTGATGACTTTATGATGGCTTACAAAAATACATGAAACATCATGGTTCTTGTACAGGGATAATGGCAGCACCATAGCATAGCCTTTAGGACTGGATATTTTTTGCCTTGTAATTCACTTTTTTTTGCTAAGGGCTTCTAAGTTCTATTTTTGAATCGTAGTAAATGGGGGCCTAACAGTGCAATGTAAAGAACCACATGCCTGGAGTTACTCCCTTTCAAAGTCTGACAGTAAACCTGCCCTGCAAGTTCCAAAACAAGCCACTAGGGGGCCCAAACCTGTACCACTTACTCTCGGCATCAAGAGCTCTGTACCACTCAAAAATCATAGCCGCAGCATGTCCAGACCTAGAGATATCAAACCCGGAAGTCCCGCTACAGTATCGTAAAATGATGGCAACATCTTAACGTTTCCAAGCCTCAACAACACCTACCCACATATTAAATATCAATACAATCCATGTAAGGATCCTTGAGTTATGATGGTCTTCTACAGACATACAAATGCTACCCAAAACATAACCTTCTTGGCAAATGTAAAATGTGTGTAATTTAAACAAAATCACACAAAAAGAGCAGTTAAACACAGAAGTCTTGAATTTGTCTATTTTCTTTTAAAAGACATAACATAGGATTTGTTGAACAAAGAAAAAACATATCATCTTAGGCAGCTAAACCGTCCAGACTGGGTTATGGCATTTGAAAGGGCTTTTTGAAGAGATACATTAATTTGACCTATGAAATGATCCATCCAAACCAAGAACCGCAACAATCGATACACGCCGGCAAAAAATTGTAATGATGATTTATTTAAAGCTCACACCTATATAAGGACCCTTTTCAACTTCCTTTTTGCTGGCATAAATAAGCAAGGCAATTGTACCTCTCTTTTTGCAATCTGGTGTGCAGTCAGCATCAGCATGTGGATAGATGGACTTTTGGCGATGTTCCTCTATGATGTCTAGGGCTTCCTCAAAACTCTTCGTCTTAAAGACGAATGTATCCACGAGGTGCAGGCGGCGTAACTCCATCTCCACCTCACCCCAGAAGAATGCTGCCGAGACAGTCTTTCTACCCAAACCTGTGAAATTTATTTAAGTGTTCATCTTATTACCAACGCATAACTATGGAAAAGACAAGATGTGAGAAAAGGGGTAAAAAAATATAATAAAAACATTACAACAAAAACAACCTTCTAATAAACACAGGCCAAATGCTGTGGAGATAGCACTTGGTAGGCTCAATGATAGGCCCTTTGCCCTACAGATACCGCTCAAAGCAGGCACTGAGACGCGACCTCTGAGACACGTTCTCTTTACACAGGAATAAATGTGACTTGGCACTCCAGCTGAGCATCTTTGCACTCCCGCTGAGCGTTTTGAGTCAACCTCTGGAGTGGTCTCAAAACGCACAGCAGGAATCACGTCTTGAAACCCTTAAATTTCTATTTACACTTGTTTGAGACGTCTTGGCTGAGAGGTATTGGCCAGGACGGTCTCAGAAAACCCTAGTGTAAAGCGTGCCAGAAACGGAGATGGGCACCGCCCCAACACATCTTCTCATGTAAAGATTGCTAAAAGAAACATACAATCTAATATACATAGTCATTATTAATACAGATGTCTCTCTCAGGCTTTTAGCCAGGCATGCGTCAAGGCATCCAGATGACGCTCTTTTCTTAGAATAACAAGAAATTTGACGCGCTGGACGCCCTTGCACTGGGGAGCAGATCCTCTGACAAGCATGAAATTCTGATTGACCAGGGATGCTTCCAGGTCATCTGTGGTCACAGTCTTCTACTTTGACCTCTGTAACAGTATTTTTGCCTTTTAGGATACCTTAGAATGCACTATTTTAATTCAAAATCATCAAAAACTCTGCACCATGGAAGGTAGATGCCCCCGGACCCCCCTACAATAGTCACTTGACGCGACTCACCAATAAATTCGGACTCCCTATAATAAAATCCAACCTAAAAGCCTGGTCTCTCTTAAACCATATTTGTTGCCTAGCAATTTTAATCAAGCTGTCCTTCTAATAATTTGATAGTTTATCATATTTTATTCCCTTGTACATGTTCGCTGATCTTATATCCATGTAAATTCCAATGAATTCAGCCTCTGGGCTGCCAGTGTGATTTTGTGAGTATGTCTTCTCAAGAAAAAAACATTCATCATCATTAACCTCATCATGACCCTCACAAATTCCATACAATCTGACGAAAAGCATTAACCATCCCTTTTTTACAAGCATACCCTTGCCTCTTCCCTCATGACCTCAATGAAAAGTGGCCTGCAGGCCAATTTTAAGCTTTCATGAATAAATAAAGGTTCAAACAAGCAAACTACTAATACTTTGTTGAAGAAACGCCTGGGTCACCTGACTTGAGTGGCTAGTACAAGATGGTTGACACAAGACTTCTATTTGTTCCTATATCATTTAGATAAATGTTCAGTATAAATGTTTTCTTTAAATGTATTCATTCATTCATTCCAATATTCATAAATTTATAGAAATTAAGAGTTAGACATTCCTATAACAGTCCAGACAAAATGTGATTAAATTAAAATTAGTACCTTCTGCAACACCTGTGAGTGCGTCCTTGTAGGATTCGCTAAAAGCAGAGAAGGACACCCATGCATGTAAACTGAAATGACAAAGTTTTCATTTATCAGAATAATGTTGCAATTACAAAATGACAAGAGTGACAAAGGTATTTGTACTTAAAAGAGACTTTAAAGGGGGCCTAAACCTTTTTTTATTGCATTCTGCAATATTTGAATACACCAAAAAGGCAAGTTTTTACTTATTTGACCCCTGTGACATAATCCGACCGCCAATCTGCCCCAGCTCGCACACATCTTGACTGTGCGGGAACTTATCGTATACAAAGAGTTTTCCAATCCGGCTTTCTCAATCCAGGACTTGCCAATGTGGACCATAACTTGTAAACTCTTCATCTAGAGTCTGACAAAGATGTGGTATAACGTAGTGGCGCAATTAGCAGTATGGAGGTCGGAATACGTCAAAGAGGTCAAAGGTCGCAGTACTTCCCCGGGCTCGACAACCGAACGGCAGCCGCACGAAGTTCAAATATTGTGGAAACGCTTATATATGGTGGACTATCGTAAAACAGGTAACAACTGGACTTTTTGGTGTATCTAAAATATCGCAGAATGCTTTAAAAAAAAAGGTTTAGGCCCCCCTTAAAGCCGTCAGCAGGTAAAAAGGGCTTGGCACTTGAATAGTCACATTCCCAAACAGAGGCCTGGCTGTTAGTGGAAACAAAAAATAGATGTAAAATGTAAAACAAATGCACATATGTTATGCCTAGGTTACACATAGCCGAATTTAGCTCCCAGACACCAGCCGACTCAGGGCAACAGTAGTTTGGGAGCTGTCAGGACAGTTTAGGTCATGCTTATCATTTAGCGCCGAACATGTCCCAAACATTTCCCAACCATCTCGCCACCAGTAAATGACTTGCTCCCGTATCCTGATTGCCATCTGACCTATTCCCAACCATCCTGACCTTTAGCCACAGACTGCCGAATCATACTGATTCCCAACCAAATGCTAACCCTCTCACGACACAATCAGTGATTTTTAAAAGAGTGGGCATTTTCGTTTTCAATAAAAATAATCCTTCCTTCTATTTTGTAAATTTGTAAAATTGTAGTTTAAATTGTAGTATAAATCATTCATAATTTATGACTTTCAAGGCTAAACATAAATGTCACAGCAAGCAAAAACGTGAAGAAATCTTGCTCTTAAGGTGCATAAGAAGACATACAGCACCCGCCACAGCTACAGTTATGTATGCAGGTGAATATGACACATTACATCGTGAGCTGACCACGGCATATTTCAGATGTTTGTCACTTCATGCCCCCATTTAGCATTAATACTAGTAAATGTAACCACAGAAGTGGGGAGGGACAGCTCTCTTGAGAGATTAAAACCCCGTTCACACTTTTTCACGATTCGGATAAAACATGTTATCGGAATAAAACGACTCGATCCAAATAAGTTTTTGCAGTGTGAGCGCTCTCAAATCACTTGGATTTCGACAGAACAAAACCTTCACGAACCACCTCGAGGAGTTGGATGGACCTGGGGCAAGTGGATAGAACTGCACCGCGGGGAGTCCAATTTGTCCGATTCGGGCAGTGTGAACGCACAAGTGGATAACATTCACATTAAGTGAATAGGATGCAACTAAATAAAAATGTAATACAATCAAAGATGAGTTTGTTCAGTAAAAAGAAAAGTAAATTTTCATCATTTGTCAAGTGGACCCCGGAACAGACAAAGCTGCTCATTTCCATCTGGGGATAGGAGGAGATGCAAGGGAAAGTCAATAAGAACAAGGACATTTATAAAGATACCTCCATAATATATAGGTATTGTGGAGCATGAAGTCTAAAAATCCATTGACTAGGAATAAAGTTTTTTATTCGGATAAGACCTCAAGGGCGCATTAATTGGATTCCCTAAGAGCAGTGTGAACGCAATTTCGGATTGGATAGAAAAAACTTTATTCGGGTAAAAGTTTTATCCGAATGATTTTTTTTTAGTGTGAACGGGGTCTAATTTTTCTCAGGTTAGATCACTGCCTGACACCATGCAGGGTGTTGACAATAGCTTTGACCATCCATAATAAGAGCTCGAAATACTTTTTTCTGCATACCTGCACTGGTGCAGGTAACATTGAAAATTACCTTCACCAAACAAATTTTACCTGCACCACTCTGAACTTAGGAAGTATGGATCATACTAAAATTGTTGAACCATTGCTATTTTTTTTCGACACTCTATAGGTATTTAACAGTCAATGCAGCTAATAACAATCCATGTAAACCTACATTATATTACATTTATGTATAAAACCCAGTACATGGGCCAGTGCAGGTAGACACCAGAAATATTTGACCAGCTCCAATGTTACCTGCACTAACCTGCATATGCAGGTGGTATTTCGAGCCCTGACAGTGTACAACAGACTAACCTTAATGACAACTGAAAGTTGTAAAGACGTCTATCAATGTAAGTACAGTTGGATGCCTCCACAGCAAACCGCTCCTCTGTGTAAAAACGATATCCAGTCACGGAATCCCCATACATAGCAAAACCATAATTGGTATTGCACTTTCGACATCTCAATGTTACTTTCTTCTTTGTAGAAGTGCCAGCTAGACTGTGATAAGTCACGTCTTTTGCAGGGTCGTGAATGGTCAGTTTGCCTGGGTTCCCAGAAAGGTCAGTGCATCCTCTTAAGCATATGTCTGTGGGAGGAACCAATACTCTGACATTGGCTGGATCAGAGTTGACCTTGATGAGTTCTGGGAAACTTTTTACTACACAGTGAATGTCCTGAAAGTTCTGCAATCCACAATCTGTAGCGAACTTCAACAACAGGGATTCACGCATGGAATCTGGCATTGTCATTGGTACACTCCTTTCCAGCTCCAGGGCTTGCTCAAATGCAGGGTATCCGAACTTGGCAACGAGTATGGAGATTGCATTTTTGGGGCTGGTGTTATCTGGATTGACCTGTTGAAGGGTAGTGACGAGATTGGTGACATTCTTCTGCTCATCGGCTCTCTTGCGTAGACCTTCCGCTCTTTCCGCTATGGACAGCCGTGGCTTCTTTTTGTCAGACATACTGCACTGAACAAAGAAGAAACACTGTCATAAATCTAGTCTATGCACTGTTAGAAGGGGTCATAGTACATATGTTTAGAAAATGATATATATTTATGTCACAGTTGAGATCACGTTCAAGTAGAATTGCCGATTGTCCAAGGACAGATCACGATCGGAGTTGGTCCAAGGACAGGCTGCGATCGGATCTAGCCTAGGACAATCTTCGATTCTACTAGTAGAAATTGATCGGGATCTGTCCCAGGACAAACTCCGACCCAATCCAAAATGTTACTAAGATATGGGAAACTTGTCGTAGGACCTGGACCAAACTCAAATGATGCCAAGATAGAGGAAACAGACTGCGATCGGGAGCTGCCCTAGGACAATTGGTGATTCTTCTATGTAGTACAGATTGAAATCGGGAACTGTCCTAGGACAAACTCCGACCCAATCCCAAACGATGCAAAGATATAGGAAACATTTTACCACTATCAAAGACTTGACAAGAAAATGACAAGACAATCCTTACCAGCTGTAGGTCTGGGCAAGGACGTTATGTCCTTTGTCTGGGGGAAGGCCAAGACTTTTCAGCTCCCTCACACAGTTCTGTGTGGGTTTAGTTCTTCCGTTGATTCAGGCTGGGGAGTGACAGAAACATAGTGTACATTAAGCAAATACATGGATACCTGGACACCTTCAAGGTTGTGTGTGGTTAGGTCTAGGAAAAGAAATGTCTCCTATTTCACAACGAACAGTAATAAAACCTGCTGACCATAGCCTTTTTTTGGTGTCACATCTGGAAAGAAAAAGATATTTTGCAATCTCACAAAATTAATGTTATGAGTGATTAAAACAGTTTCGAAACAGGTTCGAAATGTTACCCTCAGTAAAGGTAAATATGGGGCAGTGGGAGGCAATGCCAGTTTCAGATAACAGACAGAGGGCAGGCCTGGGAAAGGGGCTGCAGTGTTCTGAGAATCTTCTGAGGACTGGATCCACGCCACCCAAATAGTAGAAATTTAGATTAGAAGCATAAAGAAAAATATGAAAATGCAACTCTGTCCCGTACAAAAGAAGCAAAATTTGGCGGCCAAACAGCAGGACATTAAAAAATGAGTAGAGGAGACTGCCTGTGGAGCACTAAACACACGAAACCCTCAAAAGGCCAACAAACTAGCTAAGCAATAATTGGGACGGCCGGGAAAAAATTACCAGAACATGTGGGGGCTACAAACAGCACAAAAATAGGCAAAACTTCACAGGCAAAGCAGAAACCACACAGCCATGGCTACGATTGACTAACGAGCCGGTGCGCGAACCAATATGTAGAATTGATTGGAAGAACTGGGTGGAAAATTAAATTGGAACGATTGATTGGTTACCGTTACGAATAGAAGTTTGGTGCAACAACACACGTGTCGGGGCAAGGGGATGTGACGCACACAAGAACAAAGGAAAGGTTTACTGGGCGTCACCCTTGCGAAGTTTACAAAAGCCTGGATCACTGAGCAAAACTATACCCATTTGTGGAAAGGAGGAATAACTTGGGAACGAGTAGATGGACCTTCATGATATTTGAAATGTAACGTTAGATGGCTTCCGGGATAAGTGAGGACGAAAAGTAGAATGTGGATCCTTTGAATTAAGAATTTGCTGCCCACATGGCTGCCCCCCTCCCACGGCCCTTTTAATAATTTCGTGAAAATACCCCAAGCATAACTTTACCCAAAATAGTAGTAACCATTACATACCTATTCCTACGCCATGGGTGTCGTGGCAACCCAGTACACAGGAGAGAAAGCCGGCGTTACAAAAGTCACTAGGCAAATCAGAAACTTGAAGTCAAAAATAATTTATGTCCTCAGCAGCCGCATGACGTATGAAAGAGAGTTTCAAAGACGAGCTGTGAGCACACCGCATTCAAACACAAAGGTAAAACATAAATTACGAAAAACGCTCAGAATCCATCAAAAGGGTGAAATAAAATATTTTGCTTTATTCAAGATCATTGTGTTAATTCTAAACATTTCTGTCAAATTCTGTGATAATTAGAATGTTTTGTCTGTTACGTTGTTGTGCTATCGTTAATCACATGACAAGTGAAGAAAGCCAGCAGAGCTGGCAGCAGAGGGGGAGACGATGCCATTAGAATTTCTCCCAGTAATACATGCGTTTCCCATGCGTTCCAATGGGAAAGTTGAGGAAACAAATATGCAATTATCTCAAGAATAAAAAGTTCAAGCCATACAAACTTACCTTCAAATGATAGCCTACTATGTCCAGTCTCAGCAAATTCATTTGCAAGAATTTCTATACCGCTAATCTTTTGGTACACACCCCTAATTAGAGCCCTTGGATTGGCCCATTTGGCTGAAAACAGCATTCTAGCGACGATACCACTATTTTAGGGGGGTGCGGAAACCCCCTCGATCGAGAAAGGTCATTTTTTACAACTAATTCTACAAGTGTAGGGTCTTTCCTAAGGCAGCCACTCCCAAAATGCCCAGATTTCACATGCATAAAATCCCACCAAGAAAGGCTTTCAATGGTTTAAAGCCTTGTTTTTATTCTAGGCAACAGGCTACACAGGTGTTTCAAAGTAAACAAACAAAGGCGCATGTGCCAATGGTTACGTCACCCCAGAGCTGCGGTAGCGGTATGCTAATGCGATGTGCGCAGTTGGATGTTTTTGTTTGGTACTGCAGAGTGCCGCGGTGGATTACTTTTTCAGGCGTTCGGGCTTTCTACTTTGTAACGAAATCTTGATGTCTCCCGGCCAGGCATGAGAGTATAGTCTACAGTTGACATTGTGAAAAAATAATTCTGATAATGTGGCCAACACTTTTCATTTCCGGCAAATTTGGCACTCCCTTGCAATTTACATAAACGTTGCCTGGAAACAAGGACGTCCTTGCTGGAAATAATAACAAATGATCAACAAAAGGAGAGGATAACAGATTTAGCCGCTTGCACCAACGTGTTTCCTGCCAGGCTCACAAATTGAATGAATACCAAAGATCAATAAATAAAATAAATACATAAATGAATAAAAACAGCACTCTGGAATACCTGGAGAGCCACCTCCACTGCTCCCTTCCGAAGAAAACTGTGGGAACTCTAGGCGACCCTTACGCATGGTCTGACATGATACACGTGTATATACAGACCCTGACCTCTCATTGCAAATACATGTTTGTATTGTTGTTGACAAGTGATGTTATATATTCCATTATATTATAGATAACATGTATGTCATCCTACACCATGCATATAGAAATTTTCTTTTTCGTTTTCATTCCCATCCTTTATGAACTTAGAAATATGTATTGTGTCTGTTTTTGTCAGCAGGGCTAGCCCCTCTGTTGGGCACCCCTGTCTGTGTGTTCTGAACAGCCAAACCAATAAATAAAATAAAATAAATGAATACCCGAACGGTAATAACATAGGTGTACAGGTACATATAACGTTAATATGGAAACGGTGATTTGCTTTGTTCTGTCATGCGAAGCAATAGTGACACAAAGGATGAACAGTGAACTGAACCGTTGATGTTATCTGATAAACAACAGGAACAACGAGTCAATTGGCCACTGCGCCATCTGTCGACATCTGTTAAAAGTGCAAAGTTTTTTGAAAGGCCAGCCATGCTGAGTGTAACTCCGTCTCGCTCAGAACATAGGGGATAGAATAATGAAAACATTTAAGTTTGTTCAACATACTGTGCCAGGCGCAGGTCACACAAAAGAAGAGTCTCACAAAAGCATGTACACGTTCTCAGCTTTATTTTTAGAGTAAAATACTATAGTAATTATTAGTTATTTTGATTGGACGAAATGTAGGTGCTTTTTAAATTTTGTAAACAAAGGTTTGTTGTGCGCTAGATATCAAGTATATTGGCATTTTTACGTATCCATCGGTACCACGGCCTAAAAGTATATTTCCACATTACCACGATTACTAAGGAGGAAGCCAGTGTCTAGTATAATTTGTGTGTGTGTGTGTGTGCAGAGCTGCGTATATCTCGGTCAAATCAAGGAGGTTAAAAAAATCAAGCCATTTTTCGAACGTTACGTTGCCGTGTCTGTAAAGTGAAGTGTAAAATTGGGAAAACAGCCTTTTTTTCTCAGGGCCAGTGGGGTTTGCTAAGCTGATGCCGTGTCTGTAAAGTGTAAAGTGTAAAGTGAAAGATTTGGACTCTCTGACTGAGAGTGGTGGGTCATTGTCGCAAGCTTTTGTCAGTCAACCCCGGTGGTTAATGAGCCGTGTCTGTAAAGTGTAAATGTAAGCTTTCGAAAAACAGCCTCGATTTTTTTCCGGGCCTGTGTGCTAAGATGATGCAGTGTCTGTAAAGTGTAAAGTGTAAAGTGAAAGATTTGGGAAAAGCCCCGTTTTTCACTGAGAGTGGTGGTTCATTGTCGCAAGCTTTTGTCAGTCAACCCCGGTGGTTAATGAGCCGTGTCTGTAAAGTGTAAATGTAAGCTTTCGAAAAACAGCCTCGATTTTTTTCCGGGCCTGTGTGCTAAGCTGATGCCGTGTCTGTAAAGTGTAAAGTGTAAAGTGAAAGATTTGGACTCTCTGACTGAGAGTGGTGGGTCATTGTCGCAAGCTTTTGTCAGTCAACCCCGGTGGTTAATGAGCCGTGTCTGTAAAGTGTAAATGTAAGCTTTCGAAAAACAGCCTCGATTTTTTTCCGGGCCTGTGTGCTAAAAAGTAAGATGCCGTATCTGTAAAGTGTAAAGTGGAAAAGTTGAGATGTTCCCATTAATCTTTTTTTCGAGAGCGGCGTAATTGATTAGCCTTAAGGTTTAGAAGGAAACCTCCTTTTCTTTCCAGATAGCGCAATTCCCTTGGGTGCAGTTATGTCCTTGCGTTTGGGTTCAGTAATGTTTCTGCGTTTGGTCATTCGTGTGTGAGAGATTAGGTCATCGGTGTGTAAAGTTATTTGTAAAGTTCTGAAATGGGTCGTGTTTTTCTATGTCCGATTCCTTGCCAGTACTGAAATCATATGGCAGAATCGTACACTCTGTTCAGGGGAGACGCCAGCCAAGCCCTGGCACATTGAAATGTGTACATAAAGGCACAGAAAGACAGTGGGTCTGCCCAAAACCACAAACGAGCGCAAACGGGTCTATTATGCAGTGTTCATGGGACAATGGCCTTGTTTGACGCTCTAGATACACTGTCTGTGCAATGATAGATTAAAAGACACGGCAAAGTATTACCAGTTTTTACCAGTTATTTTTAGTTATTCCGCTTGTTTCAAGTTCGAATGGATTTCTGGCCGCCATCTTGGATCATCCGTGTTAGGGGTCTGGATGGGGAAATTGTCGGTACCTCATTTACTTAGAAAGTACCTTCGTGGCTTGGCGCAGGCGCTTTTGACAACTAAAAAATGTCAAAAATCCACGGCGGAATAATCAAAATGTCAAAAATCCACTCGACACTCGCGCTTCGCTCTCGGTCTCGCAACCCATAACCCTAGCTAAAAAATGTCAAAAACCACTGCTACGACATCAGAGCTATCGCTCTTCATCTCCCTAACTTTGAAGATAATCTCATTCACCCAACTATAGTGCCAAAGTGCAATTTTCCCATCCAGACCCCTAAAACGGATGATCCAAGATGGTGGCCAGAAATCCCTTCGAACTTGAAACAAGCGGAATAACTATATAAAAAAAACGGGTAAATATTTATAATTTGCCGTGTTTTTTATGAAATATTGCACAGGCAGTGTACAGACAGTGTATCTAGAGCGTCAAACAAGGCCAATGTCCCATGAACACTGCATAATAGACCCGTTTGCGTTCGTTTGCGCTCGTTTGTGCTCGTTTGTGGTGTTTAGGCATACTGAAAGACAGTGCCAATAACTCACCTTTCTGACGTTACAAACTTACCCTCATATCAGCTGTGATAAAATCCCATGCACTGTCATTAGAAATCATACGGCATAATTTGCAGAAAAATACCCCCAAACCCTACCACCCCCTCAAACGCCTAACCACCAAGGGAACGTTAACAGACCCTTACACAACAAGGAAATAGTCCCAACTTCATATCCCCTGATAACCACAAAAACTCAGCTTTTTGGCCATAATCAGAAAGTAGAAACCCTCCCCAGTCACATTGACCTCAAAACTGCCAGAATTTCTACCCATTTTTCCAAGAAAAAAAATCTGAAAGTTTTAGGCCCTGAACTACATTCGACCACCATCAATTTGCATGGCGGATGGCTGGCGGATCCCCTTCACAGAGCGAACATTGAGAATTTAACAATAAAACTACCATCATACAATGGGGACAAGAGTTGTGATATAGTATCCCAGATATGAAAGAATTTGAATGATTTACGACCCCGTGACACACACTTATATGACAGGTGTAATGGCATCTTCCGCAGGCCAGGAGGGCTAGGAAACAGTGAATATACTAGCAGAAGCTGACCTGCTGTTATCAAGCATTGTGGTAGAAACAGGGCTAGAATTGCCAAAAGCTGTCCATCCTGACACACGGTAACTGTCTCTGCAGTGATAGAGCCCAGAAATTTGTTCTTGAAATGATGATTTTTTTGTTTTTAGGCACTTTTAACATGCTAAAAGTAGATCAAAGCTCATTTTACTTCATACACACACCATTTTCTTTCATTTTTTGCTGAAATGTGGCCCTGACAGGCACTAGTATGATGTCACGACACTTCTGTCTTGCTCAGGTCCCAAGAAATAGCATGTTTGAAGTAAAATAAACAGTCTAAGCTCTCCTTTCCCAGCCCCTCCCCTCCCCTGCTGGGAAGTACACCTGGTGACACATGGACACCCCCCCCCCACTAGTACTTGGCTATGTTTCATATAACAATGCATAAGGCCACACCAATTTAATTTCTTGGTTAACGGATTTTTTCATAAAAAATATGGAGCGAGAGCATAAAAAATAAAAATAAAAATTGTAAAATGGTTGGGGTAAAGGTAACGGCTAATCCAAAACATAAAGAAAAAAAGTTTTCAGCTTGAAAAAAGTACAAAAACACTATTTTTGTACAGTAACAGCACCTGTACCCACACTTTAAGGAGCTTATAATACAAAGGCCAATTTGCTACACCAGAAAGTTGGTGAATGGTTTCATTAATGGTGAAAATTTGGTGAGTGGTAATTTTTATTTTTATTTTTTTTCCCAAAAAATAGGAGCGAGCGAATCCGTGAACCAAGAAATTAAATCGGTGTGGCCTAACAATAAACTGATCTAACAATAAACTGAGAGTGAAAGGGCAGACATTCACATATACCTGAAATCACACATTGCTGCAGGTGACAATCATTCAGAGAGGAAGGTCACACTGTCAGGACGAGCCATCACCATGCCACGTAAAAAGCTACGACATGGCGGCCAGTTCAAGGCCAAAAACACGCCATGGAACAAGGGATTGAAGTTTGAAAAGGACGAAGGTACACGTCCCACCTACTTACGACCTACAGAGGATGATTTCGCACTGCTTGAGGAGAGAGACAGGCAGGGTAATGCCAACATTTGCAAGAGAGATGTCATCCGGGAGGAGAGAAGGCCCATGCTGCTCCGTCCTACTCGTAGCAAGGCAACTTGTGGTCAGATGGCCCCCTACATGGAGGATGGTCCAGGAGAAGACGGGGATCAGGTGGTGGGATATAGGATCTGGCATGCAGGGCTAGCTGTCAAGGCATGTGCGAAGGCACAGAGAGAGCATGACAGCCAAGAGGGTGTACTCTGTAAGGAGCTGCTGGTCAGGGCGTCTTCCAGTGGTGAAGGTAAGAAAAGGCTCGCTACATCCCAGACTCTGGTGTGTGATGGATGCGGGTACAAATCTTGGTTTTACCTCATTAGCATATGGACTTTGGAAGACAGCTTTAGGCCATGTTGATTTGATTATATGGATGACATCCGCGCTCGCACCAATTTTCGGCCGTTTCCAAAAAAAAAAAGGTTTTTAACCACATGGTAAATTGTGCAAAGCAGCTATAAAATGAAAACATATATGCTGTAGATTGAAAAAAAAAGTATCCAAAAACATATAACTAATGCCATAGAATGCTAAAATAAATCTAAAGTCAAAGAATAAGATGTGAAAGGACAGAATTTAAAAAAAAAATATTGTCAGTAGGGGTAGGTACCAGTACAGAAAATAATAGGTCCTGTTCAGGTCCAGAGGATCATTGCCAGATCCGGACCTGAACCTGATTGTATGTGGAAACTTGAGAATTGGCAATACTCAAAACAATGGTCAATTATGTTACAAAGGAATCTGTTTGGTGGATTATATTATCTGACTCCCATTTTAAAATCTCATCTCCATGTAATAAATTCTGTCTCTGTACCTTTGACTGTAGAAACTGAGTACAAATGACTTTAAACTCTACTTGACTTCGCTGTTGTTGTCTTCTTGGCCTGGTAAGACCCCAAATGCCTGCCAACATGTCTATTTTTTAATTGGCAAAACCCGTTCCACTGATTTTTTTCAGGTCTGTTTTTATTGGATCGGTCCAAGAAAAAAATGGTTTGCAGCTGTACAATGTACACCTAAGTGTTGTTATACCATACTATGTCTTTTTAGTCCTATGTTCAACCTTCCTGACCACTTAGATTTCATACTGAAGGCAAATTTTTTTTTGGCCAAACTTTTTTTTGTTTCGCTCGCTCGCATCAATTTTGGAGTTCCAAGAGGATGTCATCCATATAATCAAATCAACATGGCCTTAATAGTAAAAAAAAAAAGAATAGAAACCGCAAGCCAGCCAAAACTTTGTAAGCAAAGGAGTCTACAGAATTCCAGGCAGACAACTTAGGTGAGAAATTCTGATTGGCTGAGGTAGACACAACTGTAAATGCAGAAATGTTCGCGGTTTTCGCGGTGACCACCGCAAACATTTTTCTATTATGGTAGTAGATTGCAGTCTATGGTGTTACCGCGAAATTAAATCCACCGCGAAAAGTCATTTTTCCAGCTACCGCGAAATTAAATCCCCGCGAACTTAAATGCATTTACTGTATTCCCTTCTCAGTATTGACAGGATGTTTAGCCAATAGCCATCTTGTTACTCGGACTACTCGGCACCTGGACATCTGATAGGAGCACAACTGGGCTTGTGGGGGGGGGGGGCGATTTCTTATCCTAAGCTTGGTGCCACTTGTCCCGATTGTTTAGAGCCAAATTATCCCAGGTTCCGAATTGTTATGTCACCATAGTGATGGCAAAAAAAGGAATGTGGGCAATAATAACAGGTTTTCTGTTCCTTGTTTTCTGTATTAGAAATGGAAGACACTTTTAAGGAGGTGACCATCAGTCGTCTAGGAAACGGACCGAACGACACAACGGCTGTGAAGAAAGAGGAGGGAGAGGATGCGGAAATTGCATGCACGGAAACGAGTGGTGCGAACAACTCCCTAATCAATTTTAGTGTTGTTTAGTTAAAGTTTAGTTTATCCATAATTATGTCTTACCTGTGACGCGAAAACGTTCGATACGGTGTTCCGGACCGTGTGATAACTTTCCGTATCACACAGGCTCGAAGTTTGTATCACAGGCTTCTTTCGAGTACTAGTAAATCAAACTATTTCGAGTGGGCCGAGTGCGGCACGGTTGGCATTTGGAATACCTGATTCGGATGTTGGAACATTGCTGTTGTAGCACTTTTTGTTCGAGGGCACCAATTTTGTTCAACTTCTGGCGCATTTCGCATCAAAACATGGGTTTTCTCAGGTGGGTATGACAAAAATAAAATACGGTGTATTCTGTATCACCCTCGGTCCCAGCCCTCACACGGGTTGGACCACCCTCCGGCCGTCGACCGTCGGGCGATCCGACACACGGTCTGGCTGGTACCTCGGGTGATTCGGAATACACCGTGTTGTATTCTATATATATCATAGTGTAGTGTGGGTCGGGTTGTCTAAATAACAGCTTCTCTATTCCTCGTTTCATTTTAGAAATGGGAGACCCTTTTAGGTGGGAGGTTGTTACCAGTCATCTAGAAAACGGTCCAAACGACACGAAGCAAGACACACTAGATGTGAAGAAAGAGGAGGTCGAGGATGCGGAAATTACATTCGCGGAAATGAGTCTTGCGAGCGGCACCCCAAACGACAGGGATGCACCATCGCATCCAGATGTACGGGCCCTCTCGGGACAGATAGGTGAGCATGGAGACAAACACACCGTAGACTCAACCTACGTTTGCGAAGACTGTGGATATAGGACAGCTACATTGATTGGCCTATCCCGACATATGAGAAAGCATACAGGTGAAAAACCCTACAGTAACCAGTCTGACTTTTCTACTGCTTGCAGAACCAGTCCAAACGGGCACATGCGTACGCACAATGGTGGTAAGACCTACATGTGTGGGAAGTGCGGGTACAGGGCGACTAAGAAAAGTTCTCTAATGCAACATATGAGAAAACACACTAGAGGTAAACCATACAAGTGCGACCAGTGCGACTATTCAGCTAAATACAAAAGAAGTTTGGATCATCACAAGAAGTACACCACCTGTAGTAACAAACCCTACAAGTGTGGGGATTGTGGTTACATGGCTTCGCAGATGTCTGATTTATTTCGACATGTGGCGATCCACACTGCAGAAACTGGACCGATCGACAAAGAGGACCACACAACAGAAATGGGGAACCAGAAGGTCGAGGATGCGGACATTGCATTCGCGGAAACGAGTGGTGCGGACAGTACCCCAAACGACAGAGATACGCCATCACACCCACATACACTGGTTCGTGCGAGTCAGATGCGCAACCTTGAAGAAAATAGTCCATACGTTTGCGAGGAGTGTGGTTACAGGACAGCCAATAAGCAACACCTATCCCGACACATGAAGCTGCATAGTGGTAAAAAAGTCTCCAACTACATGTGTAGCGAGTGTGGGTACGGGCCGGCTGCAAAGTCCACACTATCCATACATATGAGAACGCATACGAGTGAAAGACCCTACAGATGCTACCAGTGCAACTACTCTGCAAGGAGTAAATCTCATCTAGACAAGCACATCAAAACGCACACTGGCGAGAAACCCTACATGTGTGGGGAGTGCGGGTACAGGGCCACTCAAATGTCAACTCTACGTAATCATATGAAAAAGCACACTGGTGAGAAACCTTACAAATGTGATCTGTGCGACTATTCAGCTGCAAATAAAAACAGTTTGTATCTTCACAAGATTAAACATCATGGTGACAAGTCCTACAAGTACAAGGACCCATACGTTTGCGAAGAGTGTGGTTACAGGGTAGCCAATAAGCATTACCTATCCCGACATATGAAAAGACATAGAGGTAAAAACCCATTCGTTTGTGGACAGTGTGGGTACAGGGCGTCTGTACTGTCCGCACTATCCCAACATATGATGACACATACAGGTGAAAAACCCTACAAGTGTGACCATTGCGACTATTCGTCAGCGAGTAAGTCTAGTCTAGACGTGCACACCAAAACGCACACCGGCGAAAAACCCTACATGTGTGGGGAGTGCGGGTACAGGGCCGCTCAACTATCAACTCTTCGTTCACACATGAGAAGGCACACAGGTGAGAAACCTTACAAATGTGACCTGTGCGACTATTCAGCTGCTCAGAAAAGCAGTTTATATCTTCACAAAGCCAAACACCATGGTGGATACCAGTCGACTCAGAGATCGTCTCTTCTTCAGCATTTAGAAGAGCATAGTGGTGAAAACTCCTGCAAGCGTGATCCGCCCAAGGTTTCTGGTTCAACTAAAAACGACAAGATTGCACACGCCAATGAGAAGCCATACATGTGCGGAGAGTGCGGATTGAGGACAACTGACGGACCGTCCCTATCCCAACACATGAAATTCCATGCTGGAGAAAAAGCCTACAAGTGTGACCAGTGCGAGTTTACAGCTGCACGGAAAAGAAGTTTAGACCTTCATTTGCTCGAACACGAAGGTCAGAAGCCCTACATTTGTGGGCAATGCGGGTACAGGACAACTAAGAAGTCTGCACTATCCAAACATTTGACAATCCACACAAAGCCTTACAAGTGCGATAAATGTGAGTATTCTGCAGCACTGAAACGGAGTTTAAACGTACACGTCGCAATGAAACACACGGGTGAGAAACCTTACGCTTGCGACTTGTGTGACTACTCGACAGCATACGAAGTGTATCTGAAACAGCACAAGTTCACGCATACCGGAGAGAAGCCATACAAGTGTAAGCAATGTGACTATTCTGCTTCATGGAAAAGCAGTTTAGACGATCACATGCTCAAACACACCGGTGAAAAGCCCTACATGTGTGGCGAATGCGGGCACAGGGCACGTAGAAAGCGTCACCTTGACGAACATATGAGAATTCACACGGGTAAAAAACCCTACAAATGTGACAAATGTGATTTTTCTACAGCTCGAAGAGGCTGTCTGTACATCCACAAACTCAGACACTCGAGCAAGAAACGCTTCGCCTGTGACAAGTGCAGATTCAAGACAACCGCAAAGGCTTACCTAATAAAACACATGAGGACACATAGTGGTGACAAGCCATACAAGTGTGAACTCTGCGACTATTCAGCTTCAAGGAAGGACAATCTGAACCAACACGTTCTTGTGCACACCAAGGAGAAACCCTACAAATGTGACCACTGCGACTATTCTACTGCACGGAAGGACAGTTTAACCAACCATTTGGCTAAACACAATGACAATTAAATCCACAGTACTGAAAGGCAATATAGAGAGATCTTATCGAAAAGAGACATCGTTTGCTTATTTCATAACGGAGGTTTGTTGCAACTTCATAAATGGCAAAATAGACTTACTTAAGAAAACGTTTTGCCTGTAATGTGCATATGTCATTCCGAAAATAACACTGATTTTTCGTAAACATTTCGACTGGAAAAAACGGCAATTGTGTACTGTTGAGAAGCTAGTCATATGCCTGTCGACTGCGAAGCCGATGGTTTGCGAAGTAAGTATGAACGGTGCATGCTACATGAAATAGAGTTTTGACGAACGCATGCTAAGACTAGAAAGGCCGACATTTGCTTGAGAGCAAATACAGAATATTTCAGCCATCTCCCTCCTCATGTAACAATAGACTGTTCCAAAATCACCCATGTGCAAAAATGGAACACTTCTGCTTAAAATGACTTCTAACTACTAATCACACTTTTGAGCAAAAATGAATCTTACAATCCCCCTTCAAGAATGGATTCTTCTAGTGCGCCCCATGTAGAAAGGTAAAATAGACAACTCCAAAAACACTTCCGCTAAGAAATGGAATTTTGAATCATCAGCCGTCCAAAACCATATTTGAAAAAAAAACCTCTGTGCAAGAATCGACTCTTCCTGTTATACCCCTATGTAAAGTGGAGCGATCCAAAAATACATCAGCTAAAATAGGACATCGACATTATCACCAAAGTCCACAAAATGAATTTAAAAAAATACCCCCTTCGTCGAAGAATGGAATCTCCCAGCACACCCTGTTTAAAATGCACAATAGACAAGTCCAGAAATACTCACAGTACATGGCCTTTTGTATAATAAGCAACCCAGTCCAAAACTGAATTTTAAAAAAGTCCCCCGTGCATGAATGGACTCTTCCAGATAACACCAGGCTTGCTTATTGGCTGCCGAATACTCCTCATGTGCAGTCTTCAGGTGGGGGTCAACTTCCATTCAACAAATGGCATTTGGAATCATCACCCATGTCCAAAACTAAATTTTAAAAAAATCCCCCCTATGTGCAAAAATGGACTGTCCCAGTAGTAGTCTTATGTCAAGTGGTTCAGTGCAAAAACACTTCCGCTAAAAAAAACATTGGCATTATCACCAAAGTCTAAAAGTAAATTTTAAAAAACACCCCCTGCCCAACAATGGACTCTTCCAGCAAAATGAGCTCGCTCATTGGCTGGTCATTAATTGGATTTACCTTGTCCCCCCAACCACCTGGATGTCTATGGACTAGGTAGGTAGGTAGATAATTGGATCTACCTGACACACCTGTGGCCCTGACACACCGGAATGACCTAGAGGTCGTTGACCTCGGCACTCCAGACCTCACATATCCAAAACTCTCCCACAAAAACCTCCTTAAGGAGCCATTTTGAAGTGATTTATACCAAATGTTATGCATGGGTCCTTTGAATAAGTATCTAGGGCACCTCTGTCCCAAATTTCAGGTCATTTGGATGTAATACCATGGTACAGGGGGCCAAATTATACAGTTTTGGTCCAAAAGTTGCAATAAAACCTCAATAAAATCATTTAAGGAGCAGATATGAAAAAAATGAAAAAGAAGCATTTGGGTATTGGCCCACTCTACCCTTGTGCCAAATTTCAAGTCATTTGGTCCAGGAACGGCGGAGATGAATCGCATTGAAAATTTGACAGGAGAAAGAAAGAAAGAAAGAAAGAAAGAAACATTACGAATACAATATATTTCACCATACCTATGGTATGGCTGAAATATAAAAAATGATGGGGAGTGCTGAGAATACATAAATTGTGTTTTGCAACTTGGTTATAGCTATATGATTAATACCACTGATATTGTTAAGCTAATGCCACACATATTGTTAAGCTAGTTGTGGATCTCTAATAAAGTCAAATCAATATCCCTCTTCTCTTAGAGTTCATGATCTTTAATAGAAATTAAGTGTTGCGCGGACTCCACTGTTCTGCTTCTTTACGACAGAAATTGTTTGGTTTTGAATTGATGTGTAATACAGAGGAATGCGTTCCTTTATTATCAATCACTAATATAACGTCCACTTCATTACATGGAGTGAAAATAGTGGCCCTACCACACTCCGTTTGATTGGTTACTGAAGGATATGCGGTGACCCAGGCTGCTGGTTGGGTAATCAGGTATTTGACCTTCGACCTTAAACTGCTGGCTACCGCTTGCCCACCATTTTTGGTCGTTTTTAGCAGCATCGTTTTTCTAAATATAACGTGATTTCTGCTCTATTTCACTTCCGTTACCACCAGGAATACTAAAATTCGAAAGGTAAGACATTTCCTTTAGTTCAGATGTCAGTATTTTGTGATACATTTGTGCAGTAAACGTCAAATTTAGGGAATGTTTTGATGATCGGCTTAGACTGATGATTTGGGGGAGGGGGGGGCATTTGCTTGGCCTCCCGCTGGTAATAGTACAGTATCTAAATTCTCATGGACAAACGGAACGAAAGATAGATATATTCACATGAACTTCCTGTTTTAACTTGCAGTATTTTGGGTATGATTCTCACGATCGATGACATAATTCTCTGTGTTTATTGAAATATTAAGAATAGACATTTTATATAGCCTCCATAGCAGGCTCTCTGGGGCCTTTTTG